>NW_028270167.1:50400104-50700104 GCF_037043375.1 Chiloscyllium plagiosum
TGCAGAATATTCTCTAGGGGGAGGGTGGGCAGCCAGAAGTCATTATGCACGTTAGCACAAATGATACCTGTAGAGATAGGAATGAGGTCATGCAGAGTGATTATCGAGAGCTAAGAGAAACATTTAAAAAATTAACAGTGCAAATCTCCTAAGAGGGAGATTACATCTAGGGTCAAAAGGCTTGCACTGCGCTGTAATTTTTTATTACCATCAGTGACCAGTGCCACATGCAATGGACGAAGCACCAATATCTTGGCGGCCAGCTTTACTCGTGCTACAAGGGAGTGTTTAAATGAGATTCGCAGGGGGGTCGTATCCTCAAGAGCAGGGAGGCAAGCGTGAGGTTGGAAGGAGATGCAGCAATCAGAAATAGTAAGTTGAAGAAATAGGTTCGGCTCGAATACGACAGAGAAAGTAATGCCTTTTGGATTAAATTGCATTTATTTCAATGCAAGAGGGCTGACAGGTAAGGCCGATGAACTCAGCGCATGGATAGGTACGCAGGACTGGTATAGTACAGCTATTACTGAAAAAAATGCTAAGGGAGGGATAGGACTGGCACCTCAATGGGCCAGGTTACAGGTGCTTTAGACTGGACAGGGACGATGGGAGGAGGGGAGAGGAAGTTGCATTTCTGTTTAAGGGGAGTACCACAGCAGTAATCAGAGATGAAATAACTGAAGGATCATCCAGTGAGGCTTGTGGGTGGAGCTAAGAAATAGGAACGGGATGGTGTAGTGATTGTGGTTGTATTATAGGCCCCCAAATAGTCAACAGGAATGAGTGGAACAAATATGCAGGGAGAGAGGGGAGACCTGAGGAGCAATAGGGTTATCATAATTGGGGAGTTTAATTTTGCTAACATAGGCTGGGACTGCCAGAGTGTTAAGTAATTTGAACGGGTAGAACTGTAAAATGCGTCAGGAAAGTTTCCTCAAGCAGTATATAGCGTGCCTACTCGGGAAGGAGCAAAACTCAAAATACTCTTAGGAAATTGGGCAGGACAGATGACTGAGTTAAGAGTGGAGGAGCACCTTGGGACCAGTAACCATAGTTCAATTAAGTTTCAAATAGATATGGAGAGGAACAAAACTGGTCCACAGATTCAAGTTCTAATTTGGGGCGTGGCTCAGATAGAGGCAACAGGGATCAAGGGAATCCCTGGAGGTATATAAGGGACACAGGAGTCTACGGAAGAAGGAAATCAGTACTGTGAAAAGGGGGGCAAGAAAGAGCCTTGGCTGTGAAGATTAAGATGAATCCAAAAAGGTACTTTAAATATATTAAAGGATTAAAAACAATAAATAGAGAGGAAATAGAACCCGTCGAAGACCAAAGTGGACATGTATGTGTGGAACAATAAGAGATGGGCGAAGTCCTCATGGAATATTTCTACTCTATGTTTACCTTGGAGAAAGACATTATGACTTGAGAACTTGAGGAAGTTAATGTGATAACTTAGGAACAATCCATATCATAATAGAGGAGGTTTCGACCGTTCTGGAATGTTTGGAAGTGAACAAATCTCACGGTCCTTATCAGATATACCTAAGAACACTGCAAGGGGCTACAGGAGAATTTGCGGGGACCCTGACTGATAACTTTGATCATCATTAACCACTGGAGGATAGCAGATTTTGTGCCCTTATTCAAGACGGACTGATCAAAATATACTGGGAACTACAGACCAGGAGATTTAACATCTGTGGTAGGAAAGTTACTTGAGAAGGGATAAGATGTTCATGCATTTGGGAAGATAGGTTTTAATTAGGAATAGTAAGTGTAACTTTGTGCGAGGAAGTTTATGCCTGACAAAATTCTTAAAGTAATTTGATGACATAACAGGAAGATTGACTTGGGCAGGGTGGTAGACGTCGAAACGTGTGGTGTTGGAAAAGCACAGTAGGTCAGGCAGCATTCAAGGGGCAGGAGAATCGATGTTTTGGGCATAAGTCCTTCATCAGGTGCTCAGGTGCTAAGATATGAAATCGGACAACATTCAAGCTTGTGCTGTTAATATATAAGTAACATTAATCGAAAAGTACTGCTAGGCACTAGACATTTCCACGGAAAAAAAGAGGAGTTCACCAGCAACTCAAGCAGGTTTCACATTAATATAAGGAAGCCATTCAGCCCATCGAAACTATTGGATAAGAAGAGGCACAACCCATTCACTCTCTCCTGATTATTACACAAGAAGACTTTAAAAACATGCAGATGTTGGAATTCAAAGTAGACACGCAGGAGGCTGGAAGAACACAAAACGCCAGGCAGCATCAAGTGGTTGAGAAGTCAACGCCTTGGGTATAACCCTTCTTCAGGACTGGGAATGGGGGTAAGGGGGTATACAGATAAAGGGGCGTGGTGAGGGAGAAGCGGACACGGTAGTGAGTGAGGATAGATGAACACAAATAGAGGGCACCACCGGTTTGGTAATGAGAGGAATGAATCCGGCTGGTATGTGGAAGAAGGGTTGATCAGAGAACTGGAAAGTAGGAGGAGGAGCTGGAAAGGGAATTAAAGGATTGGAAAGGAGGTTATTTGAAATGTAGAACTCAGTGTTGAGGCCTTTGGCTTGTAGATTGGCCAGGCAATAGATGAAGTGTTGTTCCTCCATTTTGTGGTTTAAGTTCATTCTGACAATGGAGGAGGTCATCAGTGGCCATGTCAGAAAAGGACTGAGTGGGAGAATTGAAAATAGCGGTGATTGAGAGGTCAGGTCAGCCCTGACATGCCCGATTGAGATGCTCAGCAAAACATTCCCTTAGTTTACCTTTGATCTCCCTGAAGTAGAGAAGACCAAATCGAGTGCATGAGATGCAGTAAACTAGGTTGGATCCCACCACCTGCCACACCTTCCACAAAGGCCGTTCTCATTGTTTATTGTGCCTCACTCCCCACCAATCACTGCAATCGCCCCCAGGTACCTTCTCCTGCAATTGCAAAAGATGCATCACCTTTTGGCACCCCACCTCCCTCACCTCTTTAAAGCGCCCCAAACAGTCCTTCCTGGTCAGACAGAGTTTCACCTGCCTCTCCTCCAACCTAGTTTACTACATCAGGTGCTCCCGATGTGGTCTTCTCTACATTGGGGAGACCCAACGTAAACTAAGGGCACGTTTCACTGACCATCACAGTTGGGCCTGTGGGGTATAACCTGACCTCCTCGTCACCGCCCATTTCAAACCCCTTCCCACTCCCTTTCCATCATAACCATCCATATCATTCTTTGCTGCCACAGTGAGCAGACCACAACTTGGAGGAACAACATCTTATCTTCTGCCTGGATAGCCTACAGCCTGGATGACTCAAAAATGAGTTCTCTAAGTTGAAATAACCTCACCAGCCATGTCCTTACTTACTTTCTAGACCCTCCCCCTTTTTCAATTCCACATGATACCTTGCCTTCCAGCTCCCAATCGGATTCATCCCTCCTACCGACCAAGAAGGTTGCACCCACCACTTGTGTCCATGTATTCCTACCTCACCATCCCGCTGCTCTCCACACCCAAACCAGTCCCTTTCCTCTTTTTCTGCTGCTCCCGCTACCCCCACCCACAGTCCTGAAGAAAGATTATACCTGAAATGCTGACTTCCCCACCTGTTGATGCTGCCTGACTTGTTGTGTTCTTCCAGCCTCCTGTTTGTCTCCTATGACGCAGGAAGATAATGAGTCTAGTCAGCACAACACACTGGTAAGCTGGAACCACGGGTTGCCTACTAAAACCCTTGAACCTCTGCCTTGGGGCCAGGTAGAGGACATTCCGCCTCTCCAGACACTGACACATCAACAGACGAGGCCATTTAACTGCTCCAAACTGTAACACTGAAGTAGCGGGATGTAATTGATGCTGCCACATGACACACCAATGAATCAGAGATTCAATGTTGTTCCTCCTGCCTCCATTACTAATGGTACACACGTGTTAGATTAACGTGATTTGCTGATGGTGAGGAGTGAAGTGAATGATTTGTACCAAGTCCCAAGGAGGTTTCTTCCATCTTAGAGATATTATGGACTAGGCTAGACCACTCAAAGCTTTCTTAAGCAGGCAGCTCAGACCATAACTTTGCATTTTGTTTCGGTAAATGCACAATGAATATTAACCAGAGTAAATTAGCTACTTTTACTACTGGATTTTAAAACAGAAAAAACACTTTAGTCACAAATTACACAATGAAACACAAAGAACAGAGTAAAGAACCCCTACAGATCTCAACCTGTTCAGCTAGGCTTAATTATGCTGTTCCAAATACACACAACAGTCCCAATAAGGAAACTCCCTTGAAAACCCAGTATAAGTGGAACATATGCTTTCAGGTTGAAGTTGAAGGGCAGAAAAGACACGGAGTTTCCACACAGCTCTCTGTTGAACTTCCCACTTCAAGACTCAACTGAAACTGCTCAGCTAAGCTCAGCAAGTTCAACTGAAAGAGCTGACCACTCCCCTTTCAGTATACAGGTCACTTCGAAGGCATGACCACTTTGCCCTGAAATCTCATCTGTTTCCAGATGAACAAAAGGCCTCTGAAAATCCTTTTCATCTCTGTACCAAACCAGAATGATCGAAGTCATGCCCCATGTTATTGCCCCTCTGAAAATAAAACCAAGGACAGATACTCCCTGAGCCAAGGAACAGCCTTTAGACAAAAAAGGGGTTAGCTTTGTGATACCTCCCACCCACCCCCCCCCCCCCACAAATGAAAATGACCCATCGCTACCAAACGATTGCTGCATTTTTAACCATTCAAACTTATTTATTACTCTTTAAAAGGCATGTACACTATACCAACTGTCAAAATCCAAACATGCAGAAACCCATGAAAATTCAGGCCACAGCACACCCTCCAGCGAACGCCTCTGCATCTCATTCGAATCTCGATAACACATCAGCAATTCCGTTTTCACGACCTGCCAAATGTACAATTGTGAAACTGAATGACTGCTCCATCTAAACAGACTGGCATTTTTGTCCTTAAATTTTTCCACACTTGTCAATGAGTTATGATCAGTGCGTGCGATTGTCTCCGATGCATTGCTGGTAATATAAACACTGAAATGTTGCAATGCCAACACCAAGCTTCAATTCTCTTTCTCCACCGTTGAATATTTCTGTTGATGTACGTTCACCTTACTTGAAAAATACGTAATGGGTCTTTTGATTACCTCGTCATCCTCTGCAGGAGCACCGCACTGACACCCACATCACTGGCATTGATAGCCATGCTGAAACTCTTATTGTAATCTGCTGTGGTTAACACTGGGGCAGTGGTTAACACAGTTTTTAGGCAATCAAATGCCTTTCGACAGTACTCTGTCCACAGGGAGTTCTTGTCCATTTTTAACAATTCGGTGGCTGGAGCAGCCACACTGCTAAATTTTGGCATAAACTTTCGGTAAAATCTAGTCAATCCCAGGAACAGTAGTGCTGCAGCTTTTCTTTTGACGATGGTGTGGGAAATTCCCTAATTACTTTCATTTTCATATCTGATTGGGTCATTTGTCCATGTTCAAAAACGTAGCCCAGGAACATGACTTGAGTTTTCACAAATTCACATTTCGCTAGATTTACCGCCAAGCCTGCCTTCTGAAGTCGAGCGAACAAATCCTAAAAACACTGCAAATATTCCTTCCATGATTGACTGAAAATCACTCGGTCATCAATGTATACCACATAGTTGGCTAATCTGGCAATGACCTTATTATCAATCTCTGAAATGCAGCTGGAGAGTTTTTCATACCAAATGCCATGTCTTTGAACTGATATAGTCCATTTGATGTTATGAAAGCTAAAATTGCCTTTGCTGTCTCTGACAGAGGTACTTGCCAATTGCCTCTGAGCAAGTCCAAGTCAGACATTTAAGTGGCTTCTCCCACTTTTTCGACACAATCCTCCAAACATGGAATTGGATATACATCAGTCTTTGTAACGGCGTTGACTTTGCGATAGTCCACACATGACCACTGGGTACCATCTGGCTTTGGCACCATGACTATAGGTGAGTTCCAGTCACTGTAACTCACTTTGATTATGTCATCTTGGAGCATGCACTCTATCTCCTTCTGAACCTCTGCCAACTTTAGGCGGTTATGCCCATAAGGATGTTGCTTAATCGGAACAGCATCTCCTCTATCTACATCATGCACAATTAGCAGTTCCATTTTATTTCCGAATATCTCTTCATGTGAGTAAAAAATCGTTCAGGTCATTCCGATTTTCTTCTGGAAGGTAACTCAATATTTTCTCCCAATTTTTGACAACTTTCTCATTGTTCAATTTGATTGGAGGAATGTCAAATTCAGAATCTTCTGAACTTGTTTTTTCTTTCTGTGTTGTTAACATGAACACCTTCTCCTCTTGCCTTCCTTCTCCTTTTGAGCATATTCACATGACACACTCTGTGAGATTTCTTCCTGTCTGGAGTCCTTAGCAAGTAGTTCACATCACTAAAATTCTTCTCAATTTGATAAGGTACATGAAACCTTTTTTTATAAGGCTCGCCTGTCACTGGAAGTAACACCAATACCTTATCCCCAATTGCAAAATTGCGATTTTGTGATTTCTTATCTGCTTATTGTTTCATTGTATGCTGCGATACTTTTAAATGTGGTCGAATCAACTCTCCAGCTTTATGCAACCATTCCTTACCATTTGACACATCGGCCAAATGGGTGGCCTCTGAATTCTGACTTACTAATTTCTCCATAAAGAATTTTAACTGTCCTCTTACTTCGTGCCTAAAAATTAATTCAAATGGACTGAATTTGGTCGATTCGTTCGATGCATCTCTGATTGCAAGAAGTTCAAAAGGAATTTCCTTATGGCAAATATCTGGACGATAATGACCATAAACCCTCAACATGGTATTCAGTGTTCGATGTCTTCTCTCCCGCAAACCCTACGATTCTGTACGGTATGAATTGTTTTATTCCCAAGTTATCCATCACCTCCTTGAATAGTTTGGATGTGAAGTTTGATCCTTGATCTGACTGGATCGCGATTGGTAGTCCGTATCTAGTAAAAAAAAAATAAGTATCTCATCTCCAACCCTTTTAAGCTGTGATGCTGCATAATGGGATTGCCTCAGGAAATCTAGTCGACACACCCATTATTTTTAATAAATACTTATTCCCACTTTTTGTTTCACGTAGGGGACTTACGCACACAATCAACACTCTTGTGGAAGGTTCCTCAAGTGCCTGATGAGGTATTAAAGTTGCAGGTTTTAGTACTGCATGTGTGATCTGTTTGACACGTCTGGCAAAATTTAACTGCATGTCTGTGTAGCCCAGGCCAGTAAAAATACATTTGTAGTTTAGCCGGTCGTGTCCTCACCTCGAAATGACCTTCAAGGGTAGCTCGTGCACCACTGGCAGCACCTTTCTATACCCTACTGGCAAAGCAATTTGTTGAATTTCGCTCCCTGTCTGATCTGCTTGAATGTGTGATGGTCTCTATTTCTTCATTCAGACATCATTTGTTAAGTAAGAACAGACAGGAATGCATTCGTTTTCTTTCTTGCTAAATGCATTTTTATATAACTGTTTTGACTCCTCAGTTTTCTGCTGGAAATCAATAAGCTTAGCAGAGCTAAGAATACTTGCGTGCTTTTCTACTTGCTCCTTCTCTGTTCTACTTACCTGATTAAAGAAGGTTTCGGATAACTCTATGTCAGCTCCCTTATCTGTGCCTTTGATGTCTCCTGCATAAACCTGTACATTGGTGATCTTGAAAAATACTGGACTTCAGTTGCCTACGTCTCCACTGGCTTTTCAACTAGAGTAGGCAGCACGCCTACTGGTGAATCAGCTATATCATTTGCGAGGACAAATTGTATTCCTGGGGTCCAGTACTCCTACCACGCATTCCCCACTCTTCTCTGGAATCCCTAGACTCACTTTGCACAATTGAGCACTTTTGGACTCACCATGAATTCCTGTTACTAGTACCTTCTCTTGCAGTACTCTCTCGGGAGTACATATTTCCTCATCCCTCAGCATTACAGACTGAGAAGATCCTGTGTTCCTTAATAATTCGAACCCCCTTACCTATTACTCCTGGCCTATGTGAATAGACTTTACCCTTACATGTGTATTTTTAAGCAGATCTGCCACGTCCTCCTTAATCAACCTCTGATCATCTTGTACATTCTGCGTCAGTTGTCTAATTTCCATTGTAATTTTTGTTACTCGTCCAAAGAAAAACTGCCAGACTTGTCTGGTTTTCCTTCATCTGGCTTTCTCCTCGCCCACCAACACTGTGAGTTCGTGTGGCACACTTTATTAAAATGAAAACACCGGAAATGTTTAACTTCTTTGTCCCCCTCAAGGGTTTCTTTTTTTATAACTTGTCGTAAATTATGCTTATGACCTTCACTAAGATCTGCCTCTCCCTATCCCCGTAAGGATATCTGTTTTCTCCAATTTCTGTTCCTCATGGACTGAAATTGATTCTGGAAGCCAAAATTAGTGTATGGACCAATTCATAATCATCAGTCACTTCAGCAGCTAACCTTGCTGTTATAACTCCCTGCTCTTCTACAAGTTTGCATTACGTCAGGCAGTGAATTTTTGAATTCCACCAAAATATTTACCTCTCTAAGGTTAGCATAGGTTTGCTTGATTTTTAAAGCTCTTATCCATCTATCGAAATTACTCTGTTTGATCCTTTCAAACTCAATGTAAGTTTGACCAGAGGCCCTCTTAGATCCCTGAAACGTTGCCTATAACCTTCTGGTACAATCTCATATGCAGTTAAAATAGCATTTTTCATCTCCTCGTGCTCCCCAGATACCTCCTCTGAAAGGAATGCGAATACGTCACTAGCCCTACCTACAAGTTTCGTTTGGATCTACAAAACAACATTGCCTCTGGGCACTGCATTTGTTTAGCCACCTTTTCAATTGAGTTGCAAAACAATTCTACATGCTTCTCATCAAATTTCGGCAAGGCTTGAACATACCTAAACAGTTTCTCACTAGGCTTCTGACTACCAGGGACATGTTCATCCTCACTCTCTTCCCCACTAACCCTTCCCTCTGCCGTTATGTCCAGCCCTTTACGCTGACATTTCATTTTTGAATGTCAGTTTTTGTTGTTCAAAAGCTCATTCTTTCTTTCTACTCTGCTGCTGTTGTCTCCTTTCTCTCTCTTCTGCTGCTCTCTTTTTTTTCTCTCTCTCTTCTGTTTTTAATCGTACCTCAAACTGTTTCATTTCTGCTGCCCCTTCCTTATCTCTGGCCTTAAACACGAGCTGGTATATTTGCGTTTGAATTCTTGCTACCTCTGTAGATTCTGATGGTTTCTGCAATAAGTTTAATTGATGAGCTACTGCTGTAACTATGTCTCCTTTCATCACAGAAGCAGGCAGTTCCAATTCCAGCCTCTCTGTTAATTCTTGCAACTTGGTCATATTCACTTTTTTGCAAACCTGCCAAAGTCACTGCATCCATATCCAGAAAATGTTTGGCGACTGAAAGAGCCATTACTATTTCAAGCTTTGTCTACCCAACAAAACCAACACCCGAAATAAAGCAGAAGCACTTCATGCGCAATGTTTAAAATTCCGCAAAGAGCCCCCAATCTGTTATGGACTCGGCATGACCACTCAAAACATTTTTAAGCAGGCACCCCAGAGCATAACTTTGTATCTTGTTTCGGTAAGTGTACAATGGAAAAACCCAAAGTGAGATACCTAGGATGTCTACTACATTTGAAAAGAGACAAAAACTTTATTCACAAAATTACACAATGAAGCACAAAGAACAGAATGAAGAACCCCTACAGAACACAAACTATTCAACTAGAATTAAGTATGCTGTTCCAAATATACGCAACAGGGCAATAAGCAAACTCCCTTTAAAAACCGGTACAAATGGAACACATGCTTACAGGTGAAGAGCAAAAAAGGAGAGTTTCCACAGAGCTCACTGTTGAACTTCCCAGCTCACGCCTCAACTGAAAACTGCTCAGCTTAGCTCAGCTCAGCTAATTCAGGTAATAAGAGCTGACCACTCCCTTTTCATTATACAGGTCACTTCTAAAGCACGACCACTTTGGCTTGAAGTTTTCATATATAAAAAGGCCTCTTAAAACCCCTTTCATCTCTGTAGCAAACCAGGCTGATCGGTGTCAGGCCCCGTTTTATTGCCCTTCTGAAAAAAAAAAATCAAGGAATATCTCTTTGAGCCAAGGAACAGCTTTTAGACAAAAAGGGACTGAGAAGACAGAGAAAACAGGCTAGTGTTCTGTACGGAGGTCACAATCTTGTGTGAATGGTTAACTCTATCAGCGTGTGACTGCTGACAGATTTGTGAACAACATGACGTTCAGTGCAGGGTCACACACCAACTGCACGTTGAGGCGGTGAGAGTTCACTCAGAACCTGGAGCTCTCTCTCAACCTAAATGGGGGCTCCACAGAACTATGCAAACTGTGAAAGAGTCATAGAATCATACAGCACGGAGACAGGCCCTTTAGGACAAACTGGTTCATGCTGACCAAGATGTCCATCCATGCTAACCTCATTGCTCTGCACTTGGCCCATATCCTTCTCAGTAGTTCCTATTTATATACTTGTCCAAATATGAAGACGTCTATCGGGGAAAAACATGTTATATTTCATGCTATCAGTGATTTGTTTTGGAAATAATGAGAGTTAGTCCAGAACGCTCAAGTTTTAATGCAATCAGTTTTTATTCTTTTGTAAAGATACAGTTTAAACAGTCGTTTTCCTCACACCCTCCTGATGGCACCATCACCGCAGGGATTAATCTGGTGAAACTCCTTTACATTGTGGCAAGGAGATCATTCCATATAGAGGAGAGAAAATCAGTTCACAGTGCCCCAAGTACTGTCTCAAGAATACTCTACAACTGCAGGAAGGTGTCTTCACTCTTCTACTTGCATCATTTTGCAATGAAGGGCACCACACATTTACTGTGCTGATTACTTACTGCGCTGCATGAATTCTGTCAGTGACTCATGATCAAGGACATCCAGCTCCTTTTCACCAAGAGCACTTTCCATCATCTCGCCTACTCATAAATACAAAATGAGAAGGATGGTATGTTCTGCAAATAATTCCTTTGCCTTATGAAGCAAAAACACACCAACAGTAACATCACTATTGTCATTGGAGATGGTTGGAGATGCTGAGGAGGCAATGGCCTAGCTGTATGATCTCTGGAATAATAATTCAGGGACCCAGACCTCGGATTTGAATTCCACCTCGGCAAATGTTGGAACTTGAATTCAGTAAAATATCAGGAATTAAGAATCAAATTAAAAAATGAAACCATTTTCGATTGTTCTACTTGGCACCTCCATGCCCTTCAGGGAAGGAAATCCAACATCTCCACCTCATTGGGCGTACGTGTGACTCCAGACCCAGAGTAATGTGGTTAACTCTCCGTTGTAGTTTGAAATGGCCAAGCCAGCCATTCAGTTATATCAGTCACTATAAAGTCTCAAAGAAATGAAACCGGACGTAACTAAGCACTGGCTACTTACAGCTCAGGAGTAGCAGTGGTCAGCAAGGCAGCTCACAAACACCTTCTAAAGGACAATGGGTAAATGGAATTTAATATTGGCCCAGCTTCCCATTAATGAATAAAAGAATGTGTTTACACTCAGGGAAGAGAGACAGAGTTACTATTTAAAGTAAGTTATGTCATTCCCGAAGGTAGTACAGAGCCAAGCACATTACTGTGGGCCTGATGTCAGTCTTAAGTCAGATCATGTAATAATGCGAGATTTATTTTCCAAACGGCATCGGTGAAATAGATAAACTTATAGACTAAAGGCTGGCAATGTTATAGTCATAATTAGTGAAACTTGCTTTTATTTTCAATTCCTGTCATCTGAATTTAAGTTCTGACATAATTTGTGGTAGGATGTGAAATTATGCCTTTATGTGGAATAACCTGTGCCTTTGAATTACATTTCTTGCAACATTATTACTCTGACACAGTGTTCCTGTTATGAGGTTACTTTAGAGACAAGAACAAGATTGTCATCGAAATAGTTCCAACTGAATCGTGCTTCGAGGAGACCTATAACCATAAAGGCATAAATAATGGCTTATTAAGCGTCAGCATTGATGCCAAGGTGGTGACTGGGGATATTATCGAGTTGATAGTGGATAGGTTTGATGATGGACAGAATACCGAGACATAAATGAATTCCAGGTAAAAATGTTCTTCGGGATTATGAACAATCTTGCTCTCAATTGTTTGTGAGGGCGGTGGTGTGGGCGGTTCTGAAATTTGTGGATAATGAATGGAATTTGCATTTGAAACTAAAGACAACATTTGGTCTTTGTCAAATACCATTGTCGATTGTAACAGAATTAGAAAGGAAGTTCGCCATGGTTTATAGGATTAGTAAATGGATAGAGATGGAGATACTTAGCAGAAACACCAACAGTACCGAACATGAGATAGTAACCTGACTAAATAATCATCCGTACACCGTATATCCGATCTGATAATGACGACCAATACCAAGAAAGATAGATAAGACCCGAGGACAAACTCCTGACCATTGTTGCAGCATTCCAGTCTAATGTTAGCAGATTCTGATCCATTAATAGAACATTCCAGACTATTCTCAGATGCTAACCTCTCCTCTTCCTGTCTCTGCAGCTGCTAATCCCTGTTAGTGGCGGAGCTGATGCATCTGCTGATACAATTGCATGAAGCCTTTCTAATTGGAGAAGGAAACCGTCCAGTGACATCATTAAAATCCATGGAGACTAACATCAATCATCGTCACTGAACAAAAAGTCGTTGTTCATTTGCAATACAGTAACCGCCTGAACCTCCACCACCACCACCCTCAAAAACCACAATCTCGATGTTGTTACCGTGCTGATCGCTCCTCGACTAGAACAGGCACTAGCCAATATATTTACAATGGATACATTTGCATTCCAATAGACAGGAAATGTGGATTTGCCTGGGCATTCCCTTCATTGACCTATTGAGGCAATTTTGTACCTTCAACACTCAATGTGCTTCTGCACCTTTTTTTAATAAAAACTCACAAACACCTTAACACCCTTTACTGGCTTCAAGCAGAAAGACTTACATTGTTTGAATTCAGTCCAAAGTCAAATATGGCATATGTTGTAACAAAGCTGGCCCTTTTACAAGGTCATGTTATCCTTGAATTTTCTTCTTCAGTGAGGTTCTAAATGACCCAAGATTCCAATATGTCTGAGTTTTGAAAGGTTCATTTGGGTTATTTTGTTTATACCTAACAGGTAATGCCTCAGGCAGAACACTTTCAAGTCTTTAAATAAAACCTTGTATAATCAAGAGGACGTAGTCAGCTCTCTGGCTGGGCAGATGGATTCAGTTTGGGGATTAGCTGAGTTAGGGCCCCTGTTGAAATTGGATGCTCTCCCCCTCCTTCTCTTCCGACCTCATCACCTGTAAGCTTTTTGTATCAGATTTCCTTTTTGTGATTAAAGTATTTGTTTATTGTAATTCTTGCAAGTATTTTGGAACAACATCTTAAAGTCAGGATAGCCTCTTGGTTGGATAAGGTAAGTTAGTTGGATATTCAATTTTCAGTTTCATGTGCTTCATTTCGTAATTTGGTAAATAAAGTTTTTTTGTATAAAACTCGACCCTCTGACCAGCTAACCCAATCCGGAAATATCCACTATACACTAATCTTCAACAAATACCAAAATTCCTTCTGGACTGCCTGCTTAAAAATGTTGTGAGGGGTCGGGCGTGGTTCATATCAAATTTGGGGGCCTTTACGGAATTTAGACAGCAGGTTTTAGAATCTCTTTTTTTAGTGTGTTGATTTGGTGGGTAAACAGAATTTCAGAAAACAATACCACTTGCAGTCACAAAGAGTGTATTGGAGTTCGGAGAATCGACCTTGGGAGTTGTACAAAATGCACGTAAGTCCAAGCTGCGGGAATTCGTAAACAAGGTGGAGTTGAAGTTACCTCCTAATGTGAGGCAAGATGAGATGATTGCAGCAGTAGCTCAGCAGTCCAATTTGCTGGAAACTCCATTGGGGTCTGTAGAAATTACTCAACTTCAATCACAAATAAAGCAGCTTGAATTAGAAGCAAAAATGAAGCAGTTTGCGTTACGACTAAAATTAAAAGAGAAACAAAGAGAAAGAATTGGTTTTATCTAGGAAAGAGAAAAAAAAGAATGGTTTTAGCAGGAGAGAAACAAAAAGAGAGAGAGAGTTTGAACTTAAGAGATGGGCACTGAGAGTGGAAAGTCAGAGGGAAAAGATGGAGATAAAGGCTGGAAGTAAGCTTAGTTTGGAACAGCGTGAAAATTAGTAAACCCATGGTAGTCAAAAGCCTGGTGAGATACTTTTTAAAGTATATTCACGCCTTGCCGGAATTGGATGAGTACAATATGGAATTTTTTTTTCATTTCATTTGAAAACGTGGCTAAATAATTGCAGTGGCCAGTGGCCAAACGAAACTTGATGGTAGAGCGAGTGAGGTATCTGCGACAATATCAGAGGAAGTATCTGGGGAGTATGAGGATGTGAAGAAAGTGCATATGAGCTTGTGCCAGTAGCCTATAGACAACATTTCAGGAATCTTAGGAGTGACCCTGTTCAACCCTATATTCAGTTTGAAAGGGTCAAAGAAAGTAATTTTGATAAATGGACAAGAACTTTAAGTAAATGTATGATGCACTTAGAGAGATGATTATTTAGGAGGAATTCAAAGATTCATTGCCTGAAGTAGTGTAAACTCCCGTGGAAAAGCAGAAATTTAAAACAGCAAGGTTAGCAGCTGAAGAGGCTGATGATTATGAAATGTTCCATAAAACACATTTTGGCTTCCAGAATCAATTTCAATTCATTAAGGATAGAGTAATACTCACGTGGATAACAATATGTATATCTCAGTGAAGATCAGAAGTATAACTTAGCACAGGGTAAAAAGGAAACCCTTGAAGGGGACAAAGAAGCTAAAAAGCTCCAGTGTTTTCATGGCAATAAATTAGGTCACAGGAAATCACTCTGTTGGTGGACCAGGGAAAAAAAAGATGTAGGAAAACAGGATAAGCCTGGGAGTTTTATTGGAGCGATAACAGAAAGCACAGTGGAGGCTAGAAAGCTGCATCAGAGTGTACAAGTTGATCTGAGGTTGGTCAAGGAGGAAGTGCCGCAACTGTTTATGAAATATACCTGCCAGGGGAAAGTGTATTCACATAGTTCAGAAGTAGCAGCTCAAGAGGATGCACTATTAAGAGACACAGGATCTTCTCAGTCTATGATGCTGAAAGATGCGAAGGTATGTATTCCTGAAGGACCATGTCCAGAAAAGTTACTGCTAAAGTGAATTCATGTCAGACAAAAAGCGCACGATTATGTAAAGCGGGGATGGAGTGTGCAGAAAAATGTGGAGAAATTGTGGTGTAAATATTGGACAAACCTTCAGCTCCAGGAGTACAAGTTGTCCTTGCAAAGTATATAGCTGATTCACCGGTAGAAATGCTGCCTGCTCTGGTTGAAAATCCAGTGGAGGCAGAAGCAACTGAAGCCAAGCAGGAACCTTATTCTGGAATCTTTCCTGATTGTGCTGTAACAAGGTCCCAATGTCACCAACTGAAACAGGAGAGATCATAAATATATAGACAAGGAATCTGAAGTAGCATTGGCAGAGACATTGTTTCATCAGATAGTTGAAACAAAACAAGAGTAAATATGTGATCATGGATATATGTTCAGATCAGCTGAACTAATTGTGTTAGAGCATAAAAATGAAAATTTAAAGCAGTTAGGCCCCATGGAAGCCAAGGAAATTCAACCAATTGGATGCAAAATTGTCTTGAAGGTAACGGATTATTTTCCAGACTGGAGGCCTGTGGCCAGTGGTGTGCCGAAAGACTCAGTGTTGAGCTTGCTGCTTTTCATCATATGTATACACGACTTGGATGTGAATATCGGAGGCATGATTAGTAAGTTTACAGATAACAGCAAAATGTGGTGCAGTGGACAGTGAGGAAGATTATCTCAGAGTATAAAAGCATCCATGAAGGAGGGTATAATTGCACATTTTAAATATATCTGGATAGATACATTAATAAGAATGGTTCAGAGGTATATTGGCAAAATGCTGGCAAATGGGACTAGATAATATTAGGATGTTTGGTCAGCGTGGACAATTTGAACAAAAGTGTCTGTTTCCGTGTTGTATGACTCTCTAATTCGATAAGATGGATTAGGAAAAGTTCTAAAGGCCTTTCGAGTGGAAATTCTCTTCCCCAAAAGTTTGTAGCGCTTCTTTGTTTACATTTATTCAAAGATGCATTAGTTAAATATTTGTCCATAAGTGAGTCATGGATAATTGGATACAGACAGCGAAGTGGGGCTGAGACCAAAACCTGATCAGCCACAATCGTGGTACCTGTTGGAGAAGGCTCACAGTGTGTAATGACCCACTGCTGTTCCTCAGTCCCATGTTTCTGTGTTCCATTCAGCCCATCAAATCTGCTCGATAGGAGCAATTGGAGGCCACTTACTGCTATCATCTCGTGCACAGGAACAGAGGAGACCATTCCGTCCCTCAATACTTTCCCACACGGTTTGGGTGATTTGAAAAAATGTACTTGGAAAACCCAGGCTGGGTATCAAAGAGGCCCCTCATCTCTCTTTACAGAGATTCCCCATTATGCAAATTGTGCTACATTTGTTGGTCACGTTATCGAACCAGGTTTACTGTGAATACAGCTCGGACACATCACCCAGAGATGGCTCAGAAAATCCTCTGGACTCCCTGACTACAACATTCAATAACAAAACTTCCAGGAAAATAACAATCTGTAACATTTTAATAATAGAATGTGAGAACATAGAAACAGAAGCAAGTCGTTCACTCCCTATCCCCACCCCTCAAGTTTGCATCGCCCTTCAGTAAATTATGGCTGATTTTCTCCCGGTCTCAAGTCCTCTTTCATGCCTAATTCTTCATAGCACTCAACTCACTGAAAGGTCAAAATCCATCTAAAGCCTCTTTAAATACTTTTGTAGGTCAGAGAATATAGGGCAGTACAGCGCGGTACAGGCCGTTCGGTCCTCGAGGTTGTGCTGATCTTTTATCCGACTCTAAGATCAGACTCACGTGCACATACTTTCGTGCATTATCTTTCATGTGCCTATCCAAGCATCTCTTAAATGTCCCTCAGGTATCTGACTCGACTAACATTGCTGGCTGTGCATTCCACGCACCCAACACTCTGTGTAAAGAACTGAACTCTGACATCTCCCCAAAATCTTCCTTTAATCATCTTAAAATTATGTACCCTCGTTCCCTCGTTATAGACATTTCTGCTGGGGGAAAGGTCTCTGGCTATTCACTCTATCTATGCCTCTCATCATCTTGTACACCTGTATCCAATCACCTCTCATCCTGCTTCACTCCAATGAGAATGCCCTAGCTCCGTCAATCTTTCTTCATAAGGCCTGATCTCCAGTCTAGTCAGCATCCTGGTAAGTTCTCTCTGCACCCTCTCTAAATCTTACTCATCCTTCCTAGAATGAGGTGACCAGAACTGAACACAATATTCCAGGTGTTGTCTAGCTAAAGCGTTATAGAGCTGCAGCTTAACCTCGTGGCTCTTAAACTCAAATCCCTGCTAATCAAAACTAAAGTACTATATGCCTTCTTAACAAGCCTATCATAATTTGGGTAGCAAACCTAAGGGATCTATGGACATGGACCCCAAGATCCATCTGTTCCTCCACACTGCCAACAATCCTGCCTGTAACACTGTATTCTGCATTCACATTCGAGCTTGCAAAGAAAATCAATTCGCACTTTTTCAGGTTGAACTCCATCTGTCAGTTGTCACCCCAGTTCTGAATCCTGTGAATGTCCCATTGCAACTGATAATAGCCCTCAAAACTATGTACCACTCCACAAATCTTCACGTCATCGGCAAACCTACTAACCCACCCTCCCACTTCCTCAACCAAGTCATTAAAAAAAAGTCACAACGAGCAACCGTCCCACAACCAATCCCTGCAGGACACCACTGAACCCTATCAGTGATCTTGCTCCCTTAACTCTCTGTGGAAGAAAATTCCTGACAATCACTGCCTTCTGTTTGAAGAAGCCATTCTCTGCTTCGACACCATGACCTATTGATATGAACAAAAGAGGGAACACAAGGGCTCAGGTAAGAGAGACTGGCCCCGAAGTCAAGGCAGTATTAGACTGAGGATGGCATCAAGGAGCCTGAGCAAACTCGCATTAATGAGAATCGATTGTGACCTCTCCACCGCTCGGAGTTATTCACAGCACAAGGGAAGCTGATTATTATCGGTGGGCATCAATCATCTCAGCCGTGGGGTATCTCTGCAGGAGATTCTCAGGGTATCTCCCTCAGCCCAGGCATCTGCAGTTGACCAGCGGGGAATCCTTGCAGTGTGGAAGCAGGCCATTCAGCTCATTGAGTTCACACCGATCCGAAGTGGGGATATGCACTGAAGACTACACAATGTTCAGAAAAAAAATCAGCCCTCAGATTCTGAAGCCATCTGTGTCCATGTGCGATAAGACATAGGCAACATTCAAACGTGTGCTGTTAAAATCTGGGTAACATTGACGTAACAGACATTAGACGCATTTCCCTAGAAAATAAAAAAGCTCATTCAGTCCATCAATCTGGGTTCACAAGAATAAGGGGAAGCCATTCAGCCCATCAAATCTACTGGGCAAGAAGAGGAATAGCACAATCAGTCCCTCCTTCCTATTCCATAGGAAGACAAGGGGAACACTCACTCCCACGCATCATTTACATGGGAACAGAAAGAGACGATTTCACATCTGGACCCATTTACAAAGCTACAGGAAGTGGTCATTCAGCTTCTTCGGTCACTGACACAGGAACAGGATGGTGTCAAAGATGGTTCAATATCATAAACAGATGGTGCATGGCCTGCACAGATAGACTGTTCTAACATGTTCTAGTGGCTTCACTACTCTTAGTACATATATGTCATGTTAACATGGTTTTCTGGCAGTGGGAATGAAGACAATATTTTTACCCATTCACCAACGTGTTGTCCATTCCAAGAAGTTAGACCCATGGTCTCTATGGAGGTCCGAAGCTGGTGGAAAATTCTAACTGTTTCAGAATGAAGGTATTGTATCTGCTGACAATGTAACATTCAGTGCAGGGTCACACAGCAACTGTACAGTAAAGTTCATTCAAAGTCTTTACTTACCTGTCAATAGACACGGGGCTCTGTATAGGCACGGAAACTCCCGGGAAACAAGCATCCAATGAGAAGGATGGAATTTTCATCCTACTCACTTGCTTGGGACATAAAGAGTGTCCAACCATAACCATCAAGTTTCAACTTCTTATTCCCTCACAGTGCTACATATTAAACACAAGTTTCTTCACTTTCTCTTCATGATAACACCATGCCAGGGTTTAGTCTGGTGAAATCCTTTTGGATTGTATCGCTCACAAGATCATTATTGATAAAGCATATTCAACCTGTACACAAAACCCCAAATAGTCCCTAAACAGAACACTACCATTGGGAAAGATACATTTACTCTGGTAGTTTAATCGTTTTGCATGAAGAGCCACATATCATTTACTTCCTGCTGATTAAACATTCTGTCAGTCATTTATGATCAAGCACATCCAGGTCTGTTTCAAGAACAGCACTTCCCAACCGCTCACTATTTAAATGAACATAAATGTGAATGATGATATTTGTTGTTCCCACCTGAAACATTTTATGTCTTGCGAAGAGCTTTGTCCCAAACACTGATCCTTCAGATACCCCAAAGCCTTCACTCCAGATAAAAACACAACCCCCTTCATTCTCTCGATTATCCAACTTTTAAGACATTCGGTGTAAGCCACCCTTACCTACCAATGGGCTCTAACATTCTTTACTCACTATCTTCAACCATGTCAACGTTTGCTGAAAATGCAAATACTCCACTCCCAATGATTCTCAATTGTCGATGTCACACTGCCACCTTCTCAATACTCTGGGGCGTAGTTCATCAGGTGCAGCAACATACCGACCTTCAATTCCATGGCATTTTCAAAGACTTACTTTTTATTAATTCTAATTTCCTGTTGCTCCTCATTTCAACCAGTCACTCTTTCCCTTATATTTCTGCAAGTTTTTTTCTGTACCTTCCTCGGGGAGCTGAACTCAATATATTGCTCTCGGCGGACAGGTGGCTTCTGTCAGTCAATGAATACATTGGAGGATTACACTTCGGTGATGATGGATATGTTACTCACTCCTGTCTGGAAAATTCCAGGATTAATCCAGTTTAATTCATGGTGAGCATCAGCACAGTCCTGTCACTGGTGTGAGACTAAATGGTATACTGAAGGAGGGGACACAGATCAGTGACCACCTCAATTTTGAAAGAATCTGATTTCAAACCTTACACCTGGTCCAGCTGAGACAAATATCCCGGGAAATCCCAGGGAACATAATGCACTGTCCTGCTCCACCCTATTTATAGATCTTCACTTCTGTGGAGCCTCATCTCCATTTGTTTACTATGGACCCAGACACTCTGTAAATGCAGTTTGTAGAGTGGGGTCACCAGATCCGGCAGCTGACAATACAAACCCGAGATAAGCATCCACAGAAACTCCATTAATTTTCCAATGACAGGAACAAGTCAATTCCCCACACGCATGGTGCACGCATTCAGCGTTGAAAACTATTCCACTCCTGAGTTTCTCTTCCTGCCTGACAAAGCCAATGCATCTCCGCACAGTCCCACAGTAAAATTTCTCTCTCCAAAGAAGCAGTTGACAGTGTAACATTACCTTCCTCTGCATCTCAGCAACTATAAGGGCAGCACCAGTGTTGCTAATGGATTTGATCATCACACTCAGAGAAAGAGATAGAGGGAACCTAACTCACTTTAAACAGGGACATATATAAATGGACGTGATATTCAAGAATATGGGAAATGGCGAAATGTGAGAATAACTTGCCATTTTGTTTTCCTTTCAGTTCATCATCAGCAATCCTTTTGCTCACCTTTCACTTCTTTTCCTCTCTTTTTCTGGCCATTTCTCTATCCATTCTATTTAAACCTGGCTTCCCCCTCTCTATCCAACCCAACCATCCCTGATTCCAGGATAAATAATGTTATTTCCAAGTTTGCTTTCAGTTGTGAACCAGGGTAACTGGACTCAAACCGTTATCTGCGTTTCTCCTGACAGAGGCTGCTTAGATCCTCCAACACCTTCAGACGCCGGAGAATTTTATTTTCGATCTCTAGCTCCCACCGTTCCTTGGTTTATTTCACCTTTAATGCTGCTGTTTTCCGGGATGCCAGCATCATGGGCAAGGGCAGCATTTTTTGTCCATCACTAATTGTCCTTGATCACGTGGCCACTTGTCAAGACAAAATCGAGCCAACAATTTTGTTGTGGTTCTGAAGTCACACGGAGTTCAGACTGAGCAATAATGTTAAGTTTGTTCACCAAAGACTATCAGTGAAATAATAAAACTAAATCCTGACGGTTTCTGGTTTCCATGAGTGAAATTCGGTTTCATTCCAACTGTTGTCATTCGAACTTTTGCTCTGACATCGGTTGTGGTAGGATTTTAAACACTGCCTTGGAAGCACAGCTCTTGACTCTGAATTAACCGTCTACTTACATTATCACTCTGATACAAAGTCCTTATTGCCTAGTCCGAATTCCCTCGCCCCTGCAAGAGAGAGATGGCGGGGAAATCAGTTTAACTACCAACAAGCAAAAGGATTTTGGGAAAAAAGAGGAAGGGAGATTGAGAGACAATTTCATATAAGATCACAGATTTCAGAATGCTGAAATGAAGACAGTTCGACAGCATCCCGCAACATGAGCCAGTATTACGAGGAATGCTAGGTGAAGGGGATTTTGGTGTCAGTACAGATTATGGAGAGGTTTGAATGAGCATTTGTTCTGCACCCTTGTAACTGGGTGTGGGGTTAGCAGAGTCTTCGACTCATTGGGCTGAATCTACCAATAAATTATCTCAGTGCCATTTTCATTGAGTGTGACAGATGGATTGTCCATACGAGGCTGAGCTAGTTTCCTGGTGCTATCTTATCGAACTCACCTCATTAACTACCTACGCAATCTCATAGTTTTCCTCTCATTCAATGCCAGCCCGATTCTCCAACCCAACATGGCTGGAGGTACTCACCTTTGCACTGATGCCCCTGGATATTCCATGGTCACTGGCTTTGGTGCCATCTTTCAAATGTCAATGGGCACACGGTTCATCTTTCTCAGTTTGGAGTGATACTGTACAGTTGACCCCGCGCATGGTAGACAAGGGGAAGTAACACGACGATGTTTCATCTCTCTCTATCTCTCTCGCTCTCTGCAAATGCACTTATTTTATATCCAATCACAATTAGTAATTCTGGCTATTTCACTTTGTCTCACTTTATTGTATTCAGCCAAACACTGCTTCAAAACACTTGTCCCATTATGAAATACAATTTCGAGCAGAGAACGTTTTATCCTCCGCTGTTATCTTGACCGTTATCTGAATTGTACAATTTTTCTTGTTATGAACGTTTCTTTTGCGCTTTATCTGTGATTGTTTCTGTCTGTGACGATTACACAGTCTTCCACTCAGTTGGCTGGATGGCAAATGGAGGCCAGCAGCGCTCATTCAATTCCCCATACTGACTGATGTTAGCATGACAGGGACACTCTCTCAACAATGGGAAATCTAGCATAGTCAATCCACACTAATCTGCACATCTTTGTACTCTGGGAGGAAACTGGAGCATTGGGAGGAAACCCACACAGATACGTACAGAATGTTCAAACTCCACATAGAGGTCACCTGAATTTGGAATTGAACCCAGCTCCTTGGTGATGTGAGGCAGCAGTGCTAACCAAATATCTATCATCCCCCTCAGTTAGTTCTATTAATTACTTGTAGGTGATTAAAGAAATCTAACTGACTTGTTCATTTCACAGAAACTGACCCAGTCTGAGACCTTTATCATCGGCCATATCACCAAGCTGGTTACATTTAAAATTTGTTGTGAGCAGTGGAGGGGTGGGACTAGAAAAGGAAACAGTGACACTCTCCAACCCCAGTCAGAACCGGAGTGAACAGAAATTCACAAAGTGGGAATTCATTCAAGTGGGAATTCTCTTTCCCAGAAGTTTGGGCGGGCTGAATCTTGATATTATACTGAGGCTGGCTTTGTCTGATTTTCCATAGACAGGAGAATCAAGGATAATAGTGCAATGAGAGAAAAGTGCAGCTGGGAACACAATAAGATGAGCCATGACCTTATTAACTGGTGGCATATGACCGAATGGCCCAGTCGTGTCCGTCAGCCCTATGTTTCATTCAGCCCTTCGGTCCTGCAGTACAGGAGCTGGTCAAGACCATTCCGATGGTTTGGTGCAGTTTGCGAAATGTACATGAAAAATCCAGGCTGGGTCAGGAAGTGACCGCCCCCTCCCCCAATCCCTCTTTACAGGCTTCCCGTCTCTGTAACTTCTGCTCCAGATGTGGGCCATGTTACAGATCCAGATTCGCTGTGAATACAGCCCCCATACCCCACACAAGGTCAACTCAGACAAATCCTCTGTTCTCCCTGAATGCAACATTTTGCATCATGACTTCCAGGAAAATAACCATTTATTTTCCAAAAGCACAAATAAGAAGATAAGAAAGAGGACCAGGAGGGGGCTATTCGACCCCGTAAACCTGCACTGTCATTCAATAAGAACATGGCTAATCTACTCCACGGCTCAACTCCACTTTCCTGCTAACCCTTGCATCCCTCAACTCGCTGATATGTCAAATCCCAATCCACACCGTTGGTAAATACATTCATTGTCCTAATCTCCACACTCTCTGGGTTATGATACGAATGTCGGAGGAGTGGTAGACAGTGAGGAAGGATGTGGCAGGTTACAGCGGGATATTGATAAGCTGCAGAACTGGGCAGAAAGGTGGCAAATGGAGTTCAATGTAGCTAAGTGTGAGGTGATTCATTTTGGTAAGAGTAATAAAAAGATGGGGTACTGGGCTAACGGTCGGATACTTGGTAGTGTGGATGAGCAGAAAGATCTTGGTGTCCATGTACACAAATCTTTGAAAGTTGCCACCCAGGTAAATAGTGCGGTGAAGAAGGCATATGGCGTACTGGCTTTTATTGGTAGAGGAATTGAGTTCCGGAGTACTGAGGTAATGTTGCAGTTGTATAAGACTCTGGTGCGGCCACATCTGGAGTATTGTGTGCAGTTTTGGTCCCCATACTATAGGAAGGATGTGGAGGCACTGGAACGGGTGCAGAGGAGGTTTACCAGGATGTTGCCTGGTATGGTAGGAAGATCGTATGAGGAAAGGCTGAGGCACTTGGGGCTGTTTTCATTGGAGAAAATAAGGTTTAGGGGTGACTTGATAGAGGTGTACAAGATGATTAGGGGTTTAGATAGGGTCGACAGTGAGAATCTTTTTCCACGTATGGAGTCAGCTATTACAAGGGGGCATAGCTTTAAATTAAGGGGGGGGGGGTAGATGTTAGGGGTAGATTCTTTACTCAGCGAGTCGTGAGTTCATGGAATGCCCTGCCAGTAGCAGTGGTGGACTCTCCTTCATTATGGGCATTTAAACGTGCATTGGATAGGCATATGGAGGATAGTGGGCTAGTGTAGGTTAGGTGGGCTTGGATCGGCGCAACATCGAGGGCCAAAGGGCCTGTACTGCGCTGTATTCTTCTATGTTCTATGTTAGGGAATTCCAGCCATTCACTACATTCTGAAAGAAGACATTTCTTTATGTCTCAGTTTGAAATCGTTATTCCTTTTTCTGTATCGATATCCCTGAGTTCGAGACTCTGTCCTTGTGTGGAACCACATTCGCAACACTTATCTTGTCAAGCCCCCTCTGTATTTTGTCCGTTTCAGTAATGCCACCCTCACTCATTTAAACCACAATGGATAATAGCCTCAACATTTTTGATGTATTCAATACATCAACACTTTCATCCCAGGAACCAGTCTAATGAACCAACATTGCAGCATCAGCATGCTGACGTTATGTATCATACACAGGAACATTTCAATCCGTTGTACTGCTCCTTTTTTGGGCGTCCTCTCCATTACATAACAGCCTACCATTTGGGTGTAAGTATCCTCCACAAACTCGGATGTATATTGCACTCAGCTCCCGCCGTCAGGCTATCAGTATAGATTGTAAGCAGCTCTTGCCAACTGACTGATATTTGTGGTACTCCAGTAGACACATGTTGTTCATAAAGAACGATGAATCCTGACTGTCCGATTTATAGGTGTTTACAAAGTGTCTTCCCATGCTAATGCATTATCCGTCATACTATGAGCTTCTGTCTTGTGTAAGAACCTTTGTTTAGTGATACCTTGTGGAATATCTCTGGAAAGCCTCATGTCTACCAGTTCCCCTTTATCATGTCCAGTTGTTACATTCTCATGGATTTCCAGAAAAAACTTTGCATGATTTTACAGACAAAATATAGTTAGCCTTTAACAAAACTATGCTGACTCTGTGTGAAGCTTTTCTAAATATCAGGCAATCCCTTCCTTAACAACAGACTGTCACAGATTCCCACCACTGATTGTTAGGCTAAATGTTTCCTGCTTTCAGTCTCGCTCGGTTCTTGAAGACAGTCGTCACATTGGAGGGTCTCCAGTTTCACTGGGTCACTCCTTTAATCCAGAGAAATATGGAATATTTCACACAGAGCCACCATTCACTCTGTAATCACTTCAACTAAAACCAGCTCTGTATTTCTGATGACCTGTTTACCCTTGGTCTTATCTGTTTGAGAAAAGCCTTGTTCCTTTTGTTAGAGACAGTCCAAGAACTTCCCTCTTATTACTATTTTGCTCATATAATTGAAATATTTACAGTGTCTTCCCCTGTGAGGAGCGATATAAAATACTGGTGTAAATTATCTGTCTGTTCTCTGTAGCCATTTCCCCAGTCACAGCCTCAATATACTTTCCTGACTTTGTTTCTGCCAAAGATCACACACACCTCTTTAACTCTTCTTACATACATGGAAAAGCTCGTGCTGCTTGTTTTTATATTTCTTGCCAATTTGCTTACATCACATCTTTTCTTCCCTTTTCTTCACTTTCTATATGCATGCAGTCATATCGCGCACAAACACAATCTTTGGTCCAACTTGTCTCTGCTGACCAGGTTTTTCAAAGTAAACTAGTCCAATCGGCTTGCATTTTGCCCATATACCTCAAAATGGTTCCCATTCATATGTTTGTCCAAATGTCTTTTTCATGTTGGAGCTGTACTTGCATCTGCGAGTCTTCATCTGGCATCTCATTCAATAAACACATCACCCTCTGTGTAAAAATGTTCCCTCTTCCTCCCTTTTAAGTCTTCCCTCTTCCTCCATAAACCTACGCTCTCTCTCTGATTTGTTTTTCCTATCCTGTAGAAAAGACCTTGGCTTTTCACCCTATCCATGCCTCCCCTCATTTTATAAAATTCTATAATGTCACCCCACAACCTCCTACACCCCTCAACCTCCTACTAACTTCAAGAACAAGCATTTAAAGATAAGCACTGCTAATTTGAAACAATATTCAAAATGACAGCAAAAAAAAAACTCAGCCCAAACTTCCTACTGTTATTTGTTTTTTCTCTATGTTACAATACTAAGGCAGCATGAAAATCTTACTAGTGCCATTAAGACGTCAGGCACCTGAATTCCTTTTTTCTGGTGGTGCTGATGATCTCTACAGTGAAAATGTATCTCTGGCCAGATCTGCATAATACCACATGTTCCACATTCTCCCTCCTGGCCTCCCTATGACCTTGTGTGGTTCTGTCTTCTTTATCTTGCATTCAAAAGAGAGAACACCTTTCTCCCAATCACATCTTAATTTAAACTCATTTTGCATCATCTTCTCGTTCACCACTGCTAAAAGCCTGTTTATCTGTTTTCAGACCCTCTTTCCCCTGTCACCTACCCCCCACGATTCCTGAAGAAGGGCTAATGCCCGAAACGTCGATTCTCCTGTTCCCTAGATGCTGCCTGACCTGCTGCGCTTCTCCAGCAACACGTTTCCATCACCTACCCCCCACCTCTAGTAAAGGACTAAAATGCCCAGTTTCCAAACATTTTCAGTTCTGAAGAAGTATCACACTGAACTTGAAACGCTAACTTTGATTTTCTGTCTCTGTAGTGGCTGCCAGACCTGCTGAGTTTCTCCAGAAATTAATAGGAACAGAACAAATTTTCATTAAACAGAAGTCTATGGATACTGCAAATAGAAATGCACAAATTGCTGTAGAAACAGGGACACGCAAGATGAACTCTGTTTTCACTCCACAAGATTCAGCCAGACCTGCTTAGTTTCTTCAGCAATTTCTGTTTTTGAACAAGCTCCAAAGACGTGTGTCAAATCTGCTCAAACGCCCTACATTGGGGCGTACATTGGGAAGCGTCGTACATTGGGAAGTGAACAAAAACGCAAAGTGCACAAGTTAATTGGCTCTAAAACGAGATAAGTCTGGCATCACAGACACGACAGAGGTCTTAATCATGGTCAGGGAGATAAACAGAAGGGAAAAACATTCACTTCAAGCACAACATTTGGTATTATGGGAAAGAAAACGATTCATGTAAATCTGGTAAGGTATTTGAGTAATGTAACAAATTGGAGGAGTGACATCAGGGGGGACACTCAGCAGGATGAGAATATGATAATGGAAGTGTTACCACATCAGAAACTAGTTTAGGTCACTGAGTACAGGGCTGATGAGTGAATCGGTCTCGGTTTGAACGAGGGGAGCGTTAGTGGAATTGATTTGCAGATATTGCACACTGGGTTATCATCTGATGTTGTAGATCACAGCAGCAGCCGCAGCAGAATTGCATTCAATAACAATCCATAACTTTTTTCCCAGGATAATCCATCAGTCTATTATTACCATCAAGCCGCGTAGTGGTTCAGTGACGAGTCTGGGTGAACATGCCAGAGTCAGGACCATGTGTATCTAAACTTGATGACAACCCATTAAACCTACCGCACTTGACTGGTTACATTTCAAACAGCAGAACTACAATCTGATGGAGAGGAGGAAATGATCCCAAGACTAACAGATAAGATTGCAGCTCTGAAATGCTGCCACATTCAGTCGACAATGTCGATGGATTGTTGAACAATTTACTGGAGGAGAGGATTCCACAAATATCGCCATTCTAAATAACAGAACCGCTCTGTACATCAGTGTAAAAGACAAGGATGTAGTATCTGCACCATCCTCAGCCAGCACTGTTGAGTAGACAATCCACCTCACTCTCATGATGCTCATAGATTCACAGATGCCACTCTTCAAGCAATTCGATTCGCTGCACGTGACATGAAGAAAAAGTTGAACACAGAAGATGCGACAAAGGAATTGGGCCCTGACACCATTCCTGCAATAGGACTGAAGACTTGTGCTGCACAATCCTTGGGGAAGCTGTTTCATTCCAGCTACAACTCTGACGTCTGCCTGGCCGCATGGAAAATTACTCAACTCTATCCAATCCCATAACCAGGGAATAACTACAGTCTGAACATTTACCACGCACTCAGTCCCGTTTCGATAGTCAAATCAGTGGGAGTTCTTTTCGACAGAGCTGTCAAGCAGCACAGAAATAACCTGTTCAGTGTGGATCCTGATAGGTCCCCATTTGGAGATGGTGCGGTTGTGAAAATGCCACTGGATTTCTAATCTAGCAGCTGGCAGCTGGTGGAAGTTAAAAACAATTAACAAAATATCGAGACCTAAAATCTGGTGTCAGTAACAGTGACCTTGAATCTAATGTCGATTGTAAACATGTGTTCCCTCCCCAGTGTACTTGTAGGAAGCGAATCTCCTGGTCTGGCCGAGAAAGTGTCTCCAGACACACAGATATGTGATAAACTCTACACCGATCTCTGAAACGGCCAAGCAAGACACTCAATTGTATCAAATTGCTCTGAATTCTAAAAGGATAAAACCGGACAGAACACCCGGCAACAAGCTTGGTTTTGGAAAAGGGAACGGGAAACACAGTCCTTGTGAGCGTACAGATGCTGCCTTTCTGGTGTTTGAGAGCTCGTGACAACAGTTACAGAGCTTTCCCACGGAGTGCACAGAAGCATCAGGAAAGAAGCAGGGCATTAGATACTTTGAGTCTTACCGGTTCTAGATCTTGGCGACAATCTCCTCAATGCATTTTCCCCACACAGTGCTGTAGTCATTGACTGTAGTGGAAAGTGTTTAAACATCCGTACATAAAATAAGAATTACTGTAGTCCATTCAGTCCATCAAATTTGCTCCTCCGTTCAACATAGAGGCAGTTCTCCAATAACACGTGTTTTTTAAACGCGATTTGGCTGCAAAACGATTTGTTGCGCACCTTTTTATAACGCAAGCTCCTGTTCTCTGTTACATGATTCCACACCTGACACCAGCTGAACAGCAAATCCCAGCCTCAGGATCGTCTGTCTGCAAAATGCACCATCAGTGTGTTCAGCTAAAACAGAAATACAATTTGCTCTGCAAGCCTTGAACCTGAGCCTGAAACTGGGGATTCTAGTCTACATTTAGAAGGAAGTTTATTTCAAACCGGAGAAAATCTTGATGAGAAGTGGAATTCCCCCATTGGCATTACGTGGTCAGTCAGCTCACGAGTTTTATGGTAAAGAGTTTAGTGAAAGGTACAGTGCTGTAGTCATTGACTGTAGTGGAAAGTGTCACATTTACTGCACTGTTTAATTACAATATATGACTTAAAGATTTACTTAGACTGTGCTAATGTCTGTGCTGGGATAACCTCAGTTTTTGGTTATGACCAATGATTTGGCGGTTCGTCCCTTACCCTCTTTTTCCCACAGCCCCGATTATGAATATTCACAGTTTTCTAGAACATGATGTGGCACAGGAACACAGCTACCGCATTAATGGAGAAATGATATCTGATCCTCTACATTCCCACCACACTCCTGCTCTCTCCCTGTCTCTTTTGTGTCTTGAAACCCTTACTTATATTCAGCGCCTTGGTTTCTACAGCCTGATCTGGGAGAGAATCCCCCTGGTTCACCAGTATCTGAGTACAGACATGTAATCTCACCTCAATGCAGAGCGACCTGTCTGTACCTAATACTGTGGCCCGTTGTTTTAGAGTTCCCAGATTGGGGAATTATCATCCTTGCTTCCAAACTGTCTCACCCTGTCAAGGTTTTGTATACTTTACTGAGATCATCACTCATTTTCCTAAACCCCATGGAATGAAGGCGGAGTCTACTCAACTCTGCTCCCACAACAAGCCTATCTTCCTCGAGATCAGTCTGGCCATCCTTCACTACTCTTCTCTCAATGTCAGGTTTGTCCTTTAATAGGAGACCAAAACTGCATACAATACTGCACAATGTTCGAAATGGGTCTCACCAAGGCCCTGGACAGCTGCAGTAAGACACATTTACTCCTGGACTCAAATCCTCCTGAAATGAACGGCAACACATCATTTAACTTCCTAACTGCTTTCTGTTCCTGAAATGTTGCTTTTAGTGACTGGTGTACAGGGAGATCCAGGTCCTTTTCAATGCTACAGCTCCCCACTTCCAAACCTTCCACTGGAACAAAACATTATTGTATTCCTTCTCGCTGCTTCCTGTCAGCTATCCCATTCAAAAAACATGTTCACATATTAGCCGCCGTCCCATAAGATTAGAATTTGTATAGTAGCCTTGGGGCTTTATCAGCAATCTTTTTGAAAATCTAATCGTATTGCATTGATTGCTTCTCCATAATTTTGCCAAAATCACTTTCTCAAATATGATTCACTTTTGATAGATTTCCCTCTGTTGACTTTTTCTATGCCCATTAATTTCAGTCCCGATACTTGGTCTAAAATGTTTATTTGCTAATTTCATTCTATTCACTTTTTCTCACCAGACTAAAGTTTCCTAGTATTGCTGGGAAGATTTCTTTTCATTTTCTTTTCTTCTGTGAAAACATAACTTTAGTAGTCCATAGTTCTACCTTTTCCCTTCTCTCCATTCTCCATTCTCTGGTTTTAATCTGTAAGGAAGCCGCACATTAGTTCCCTTATTTTTGTCAGTGGCATACTTTTAGAAGCTACTACAAGTTCACTTTCATAACGCTAGTTAATACATTCTTCAAAATCTCATTAATTTCTGTCTTATGCTACTCAATGATTAACCTTCCACAGCCATACAATCACAGAAGCACTGACTCTGTACTGTCATAAATACAGCACGATCTACATTAGTCCCACTTTCCTATACGAGGCCCATAACGATGTATGTTATGACAATTCAAGGGCACGACCATGTACCTATTAACAGTTGTGAGGTTATCTGTGCCAACTGCCCTCTCAGGAAATGCATCCCTGACCCCAGCACGCTATGGGTGAAAACCAATCCTCAAATACTCACTAAACCTCAAACCCTTCACTTTAACAGGGTACTCCATCGTCTGAAAGGAATAGCTGCTGTCTACCCATCCTGTCCATGCACCTGGTAATCTTATCCTTCTGAGTCATGTCCCCCTCAGCTTTCTCTGCGACAAAGTAAACAACCCGAGCTGATCTGCTCCCTTCCACAGAACATCCTGATGAAATTCTTCTGCACCCCTTCAGTGCAATCACATCCTTCCTGTAATGTGGCACTCAGAACTGAACACAGTATTCCATCTTGGCCTAACCAAATTTCCGCATAGCTCTTATAATATATGCCTCTATGAATAAAGGTTATGTTTATGGTCTGCGATGCTGTCTCAACTTGTGCATTAACCTGTTTCATCACATTCAGGGATGTGTGGAGAAGCACCGTCTGCGCTTCCTAGTGTGCTGCCATTCATTGAGTATTCCCCATCTGGTTCCTTTTTCCAAAGTGTATCACCTTATATTTGTCCGGGTTACATTCCATCTGCCATTGATCTACCCATCTGACGATTCGACCTGTATCTTCCTGTAGCATAAGGCCTTCCTCCTCACTGCCAACCACCCAGCCAATCGTTGTGTCAAACGCAAACTGATTTATCACACCCACCCCACTCCTACCCCCTCCATATTCTCATTTAAGAGTACCACAAATAATAAGGTTAAAAACCACACTAATCCAGGTTATAATCCAACAGTTTTATTCGGAAGCACTAGCCTTCGGAGTGCTGCTTCTTCATCACGTGTTCATGCTCTTCGAAATGTCGTAAATCCACATAAACCTGTTGGACTGTCATCTAGTGTTCTGTAATTTTTAACTTTGTCCACACCAGTCCAACACTGGCGCCTGAAAATCACAAATAGAAAGGGATAGCAGCACTGATCCCAGTGGTACACGATTGGACACTGGCCTCCAATCAAACAAACAACCTTCTACCAGCAGACCTTCTGTCTCCTAGCATTAAGTTGATTTGGATGCAACTTGGCAAGCCACTAATGAGTCCTAACTGTTCCCAGATTATTCTGTTCCGCTGGACACACTTGCAGTTTATGTGGGGATTCTCCCTAATCTTGCCCTGCCAGCAGGTTTCCATGCCGCTGTGTTAGTCAATCGTCTTAAAGTGAAGAATTGCCTTCTTATGGAGTCTGCAATGATCTATCCTTTATCCTGCCATTCTTTGCCTTACAGGTAGAGTAAACAGCCAGATTAACATCCTATTTATTTCCATTTTGTCAAATGTTTAGTGATTTGTTTCTAAATTTCACTGCGATCACCTCTCATTCTTTGAAACTAGAGAACACAGGCCGAGTTTCCACATGAGGAAATCTCGCCATCTGAGGAAGGAATCTGGAGAATGTCCATTGCGCATCCTCTGTGGTCAGTACATTCTTTCTCACATTGGGTCACCTCATGCCCGAAACGTCGATTCTCCTGCTCCTTGGATGCTGCCTGACCTGCTGCGCTTTTCCAGCAACACATTTTCAGCTCTGATCTCCAGCATCTGCAGTCTTCACTTTCTCCTCACCAGCACTGTACTCCATACTCCAGGTGCAGCCTCATTAACAAGCTGTGAAACTGCTTCAACATGACCTTCCATCTATGTTCTGATTCTCTTAAATGAAGGCGAGCCTGACTTTAACTTTCCACTTACATATATTCGTCCAATTACCATTCAAATTACTTTATTTATGAACTCACTGCATGATTTCTTATAAAAAAAAGTCTTCTGAAAATCGAAATATGCCATTTCTATGGTGCAATAAACAAGTTCAAATCATTCTGAAGTTTGTCAAATGTGATGACTCTGTCAGAAATGCATACTGATTCTCTCCAATGTTGCAGTTAATTTCTAAATATCCAATATTAGATCCTATATGATAGATTACAATAGTTTCCCCACAGATGTCAAGTTAATTGGTCTGCAGTTCTCCACACTATCTCTTCTTCCTTTTGCAGATGCTTGTATCCCTTCCATTCATCTACAGTGCTTGAAACACATTTACTAACTTCGATTTATCTACAATGGCGTCCAGCCTCTGCAGAATGTACAGGAAAATAAAACACAGCCATCGACAGCACAATTCATGTGTGTATTGCTGATTTATTTCTAATATTTTGATACGAAGTACAACTGGCTCATCTGATTTAGCAATGCTCAATCCAGCTACATAATTACCTAACTAGTCTTCAACTACTACCTCAGGATTTTCTGGATCTTCCTCCATGAAGACAGAAGCAAAGTAACTGGTTATTTTCTTGGCCAGTTCCGTGTTCTCCACAATAACCTCTCCTCTACTGATTACAAAATTCCACATTTGACCTTGCTTTTATTTTGCTTTCTTTGAAATACAGATTGTAGATTTATGCAGTCTTTGTGTTCTTCTTTCACAGAACCATTAAATGCCTCCAGTGTGGAAAAGGCCATTGGGCCCAACAGATTCACGCCGCCACTCTGAAGAGTAACCACCCAGACCCATTCCCCTCTGATTCTACATTTTCCAGACTAATGCACCTAATCTACACATCCCTGAACACTATGAACAATTAAGCATGGCCAATCCACCTAACCTGCAAATCTTTGGACTGTACAAGAAAACTGGAGCACCCGGAGGAAACCCATGCAGACAGGGAGAGAATGTACAAACTCCACACAAACACATTTCTGAGAATTCTCCGTTTTCCACAATGTCTGGAATCCTTCTGAAGTCACTTCCTATGATTGATATAATCTTTAATTTATTATGTTAACCAGAATTAAGTCACTTGCCCTTTCTTCGGTGATTGTACATTAAAGAAATCGACGTATTATTTTTCAGACATTGCAGTATTTCTGTAGATCTCCAGGTCCTGACCATGTGTATCCAAGAACACAGCAAGAGGTGAGAGAAGAAATTGCGGGGGCCCTGGCTGACCATTTTGCATCATCGCTGGCCGCAGGTGAGGTCTCGGAAGACTGGAGGGTCGTGAACGTTGTGCCCTTATTCAAGGAAGGCTGCGAAGAAGAACCTGGGAACTATAGAGAAGTTAGCTAAACAACTGTGATTTGTCAGTTACTTGAGAAGGTTCTGAGAGATGCATTTGAAAAGACACGGTTTGATAAGGAGCAGACAGTACTGCTTTGTGCAAAGGATAGCATTGCTCACAATGTTTTAGCGTTAGTTTGAGGAAGTGACCTGGAATGTTGATGAGGGTAGGGTGGTAGACGTAGTCTGTGTAGATTTCAGAAAGGCGTTTGATAAGTTTCCAAATGATAGGCTGCTCCGAAAGTTTCGATTGCATGGAATCAAAGGGGATCTGGTAAATTGGATACACAATTGGCTTGATTGTAGAAAGCAGAGGCTAATACTGGAAGGATGATTGTTAGACTTGACGCCTGCGGTTAGTGGAGTGCCTCAGAGGCCGGTGCTGGGCCTATTACTGTTTGTTATCTAATCAATGATTTGGATGAGAATGTACAAGACATGATTAATAATTAGGCTGATGACAATAAAATAGGCAATACTGTGAACAGTGAGACAAGTTATTAGAAATTACAACAGGACCTCGATCATCTGGTGAAGAGCGCCGAGAAATGGCAAGTGGAGTTTAATATAGATATATGCGGGGCGTTGCATTTTGGAAAGTGAAATTCAGGTTGCAGTTTCGTGGCGAATGTTTGACCCTGAATGTGTGAAGTGGAACAGAGGGATCTTGAAGCTCAGGTCCGTGGTTCTCTGAAAGTAGTCGCATGTAGACAGGGCAGTGAAAAAGGCTGTTGGCACACTGGCCTTCATCAGTCAGGGCATTGGGTATAGAAGTTGGCGAGTTATATTGCAGTTGTACAAGACACTGGTGAGGCATGCACTTGGAGTATTGTGTTCGGTTTTGTTCACTTTGCCATAGGAAGGATGTGATTAAACTGGAAAGAGGACAGAAGAAAGTTACAAGGATGTTGCCAGTTCTCAACGGTCTGAGTTGTAGGGAGAGTTTGGACAGGCCAACACATTTTCCACTGAGTGTAAGAAACTGAGAGGAAATCATAAAAATATCTATAAGAACATGAGATGCGTGGATAAGGTGAATACACTCATTATTTTTCCCAGTGTTGGGAATCAAAGACAAGAGGGCATCAGGTTAAAGATGAAAGAATAAAAGGGATCCTGAGGAGCAACAGTTATATGCAGAGCATGGTGCACATATAGAAGTAGCAGCCAGCGGTTTGGTTGAGGCATGTACATTAACAACATTCAAAAGGCGTTTGGACAAATATGTGGATCGGAAAAAAATAGAAGACTATGGGGCATGGACAGGGAATTGGAATTAGCAGGATGGACATTTTGGTCAGTACAGATCACTTTGATCCAAAGGACCTGTATCCATGCTGCAGGGCTCCATGGTTCTATGACTGTAACAACGATTGCGTGTCTGCCACTTCATGCTCAAACATTCTATGTTGTATGCAGATGCCGTGCAAAATACAGCATATTAACGTCACTATTCCTCAGAGCAATGATATTAATGAGTCCTTCTGACCACACAACACCAAATCCAAAATAACCTGCTCTCTTGTTTGAGTCACAACGTACTCTTCAACACACCTGTTATACTCTTATGGAATTTATTTTTCACAACTTTAGCAGTCACTCAGTTAACGAAGTTTAGATTCAGTTTGACATCATCCAGTAATACTGCAGCCTTCACAATATTTGCATTTCTAATTCCCACAGCATATAATGCCCAGAATCTGCATGAGAGCATTGGTTTAGAAAAATAACACAACAATATTTGCTTTTCCTTGCTATTTGTAAAATGCACCCAAACTGATACTGTGGAATCTGAGGGACAGAGTCTGCGGCGTTATTAGTGATAGACTTGGACAAGACATTGGGGAAGGCTCACCTTGACGCTGACATGATCTGAAGAAATGACCAGCATCACAGGACAAACATAAATATCCTCCCCACTCTATCAGGTTAAGTGCCACCGTACTCTCTCTGCTCCCTCACACTCATTATCTGTTATAGCTCCTACCCCGGGACAAGGCAGACACTCTATCTCCAAATAAGGCTCACGCACTACCACTCTGTCTATTGAATTCAGCAACCACCTCCACACACACACACACACACACACTCCAGTGCGCTCTCCCTCTCCCTCCACTATACCCCCAACCAAAATAACACTGCATGGATACAACACTGTGGACCCACTCCCTCTATACACCTCACCATTCTCCCTCCCCCTCCACCAACACCTGCACTAAGAGCATGGCCACACACTCCCACCTTCAGTCCCTCCCTCCCTTTCACCCATTCTAGGAGAAACGATTTGTAATAGGAGAGAAAGGGCTAAGCCAGATGGTGGAGTACCCGATATGTGATCCCTCCTCCACCGCCCCGTCATATGGGGAGGACCCTGGTATGAGCCGGAGAGAAAATGGGACGGGTCGAATGGAAATTCCGTGATATCCATCTCCCTCCAAATGAGTAAGAAACAATGTTCAGGGAAAGGCAATTCGTACTTTAACCACTCTGTGTGTTACCACAATTTTCTCCCTCGCAAAACAACGAATATCTTATTGCAGAGAGATGCAGACACAAAAATACACAACACCAGATTACAGTCCAACAGGTTTAATTGGAAGCGACGCTCCTTCATCAGGTGCTTCCAATTAAACCTGTTGGACTATAACCTTGTGTTGTGTGATTTTTAACTTTGTACACCCCAGTCCAACACCGGCATCTCCAAGTCATGACAAAAATACTCAGGAGACATATGTAAACACACAATATACTGACACTCACAGTACATATATGGAGATGGACCCGCACACATGCAGTGGCATCAAAGGAACATAGACAGTCACACACAAATAGACACAAACACATATAAAACGCACAGGCTAATAGAGAAATGAACTGATGTCAGCACATAAATACTCAGATACACAAACACATGAACAAACACACACAAACACACATGCAGAGATACAGACACTAATGCTCATAAGACAGAGATAGATAGGTTTGGATGAATAAGGGTGTCAAGGGTTAGAGAGAGAAGTCAGGAGAATGATGTTGAGAAATCTCTAAGCCGTTAATAAATGGCATTCAGACACGATGGGCAGAATGGCCTAATTCAGCGTTTGTAATGCTCGTTGGGTGTCATGCTATCAGTTATTCTCTTCTTGGGACAGGAGCAGAGAATGAGTTTAATACATATTTGCTTGCAAAGAGTCAGTGGTATTATTGGACAGGTTTAGATGGATGAATGGTTTATGTTTATGCCTAATTATTCTGTCCTTGTGTTTCAAAAGAGGTGGTGATTTGATGTTAGGTTATCAGTTTAAAATAACGGGTCCCATACTGAAATAAGGACGCCACTTTCACTTTAGTATTGTACTATCTGTAGGGTCCTCATCCTCAGGGAGCAGTGAGGACTCGGTTTTTGAAGATATTCAAGGCTAAGCTTGACTGATCTTTGCTGGACAGGAGAGTCAATGTTTATTGGGAACAGACAGGAGACGAATGGTTAGACACACTCGGATCAGTCATGAGCAGAATAGCCACTTGCTGTCCCGACCCCATGTGTTATTCTCTTAACCCAAACTCGATGCTGTTACAGGAATATACTGCTGCCATTACCCCATGTATTGTGCACTCCATTCACCCCTCGAAGCAGTGACAGAGATAGTGGTCCACCTCAGTCAGCCAGTCATTATCGTTACCATGAGACTAGGGGACACCATTCTGCCTTATAAAGAGGTACAGAGGAAATTATAACGAATTAATTTAGCTCATTGAGTACATTTTACTGCACAGGAGGCCATTTAAACTGCCTGAGCTGCTACATAGGAAGCTTCTGCTAGCAGAAAATAGAGAGTAGTGATAAATGCTTATTTTCACATTACAAAGCTATAATTGGTGGAGTGCCTCAGAGATCACTATGGGATCATCAACGATCAATATCTATATCAATGATCTGGAGGAAGGGACTGACTAAACACCAGGATGGTAATCCAGTATGTCAACAAATGGAGGTCGTGTGTCATCAATGTGATATAGGCAAAGGGAGGTTAGTGAGCAAACCTTCAATAGATGTAGCATAATTTGATATGTCTATTTTGGATGGAAGGATAAAACAATGCTAAACAATTTAAGTAGAGAGAGATTGCAGAACTCTGTGATACAGGCGATTTTCATGATTCTGGTACATGAATCATATGTAGTTTGTCTACACTTGCAGCAAATGATTTGGAAGCTAAGTGGAATGATTATGTTTCTGGCAAAGAGTACCAGATTATATCAGGAATGTTTTACTGCATCTATGCAAGGGAAAATTGAGGAGTGCAGATGCTGGAGATCAAAGTCGAACAGTGTGGGGTTGGAAAAGCACAGCCAATCAGGCAGCATCCGAGGAGCAGGAGAATTGGGTTACGGGTATAAGTCCTTCATCAGGAATCTGCCTGAAACATAGAGTCTCCTGCTCCTTGTTTTCTGCCTGACCAGTTGTGCTTTCCAGCATCATAGTTTTAGAGTCTACATCTGTACAGGGCATTGCTAAGACCACATCTGACACATTATGTGTTTTGATCCCTTAACCTAAACAAAAATTGTTTTGGAAACTTATCAACAATGTCTTGTTCACACGTTTCTGGAATGAAGGCCTTTTGTTCCGAAACATTATCAACTTTGGACTTAGATGAGAAATCTTTTTGAAGCATAGATGATTTTGAGAAAAATATCAGCTGGATACATATTTTCTCTTCTCAGCGAGACTAAAACTATGGAATGAATTTTAAGAATAAAATGCATTGATTTTAGCACAGCTATTATGAAGACATCAAACGATTTTTAAAAATTAAGCATAAACATACCACAATATCATCAAATTATAAAACAGGAATTTCTTTTTTGCTAATGAAGGAATTTTATTTTTTGCTAATGAATGGCACTGTGTATAAAAACAGCAGTGATGCTCTTGCATATATTCCATTATGACCCATTCCAGAGAATGTTCACGACGAGGGCACATGGTACAGTTTGGTGTTCAGTTGATATTGTTGCATGTTTCAACACAGAGAGGGAGAACAATGTTCCCTGCCTGAGAAGCCGCAACTGATTGATCCCTCTCTCTTATTTTGTTCCACCTGACAACAGTAAAGTTCTGACTCACCTCTACCTGATGAGTCGTGCAGAATCCCTGATGAGAGATTCATTGAAATCTCCCTACCGTCTGAAGCAAAGGGAATTCAGGTAAATCCAACTATTCTGTGGAGAAATCACATTACATTCAGCTTGTCTGCGCAGAATGACTTCAGAGGACAGAATAACATTTGGGATAGTCTATCATCTATCCATTTGTTATGAGTTCACTTACTATGGAACTCTGGAAAGCTTTCATTTTTCTGTTTTTGTCTTAAGGTGTGTGTGTGTGTGTTTCACAGTTTTCTACAAGATGAGCCAGACTGACACTTATATAATTAGCCATATCACTTAACTTTGAAATTTGCCGAAACCAATGGAGCAGTGTGACTGCAAAAGGGAACAGTGACCCTGCAACATTGGTTGGAGCACGAATGAGAAATTCTGAAAGGACTGTTCAAGTGGGAATTTCATTCCCCAGAAATTTATGGTCTCTGGAATTTTGCATTTATTCAAAGTTATGTCTGTTAAATATTTGATAGACAAGTGAATGTAGGAAAATGGTGCATGTACGGAAGAAGTACTGCTGAGACCACAAGCAGATCAGCTACGATCTTAGTGCGTGACTGAGCAAAGACAAAGTTTCTAATGGCCTACTCCTGCTACTCAGTCTTATGCTTCCATATTCCATTCAGCCCCTCACAGATCCTGCACAGTAGCAGATGGAGGCCACTTGCTCCAAATAACTGGTCCACAGTAATAGAGGATCTCCTTCTGTCCCTCACAACTGTCACACACAGTTTGGTGTGGGTTGGAAAATGTTCATTCAAAACCCAAGCTGTGTTCAAAATACGCCTCTGATCTCTTTATAGAGTGTCTCCTCTCTGCAACTTGTGCTTCACTTGTTGGTCATGGTGCAGACTCAAAATCACTGTGATTACAGTCCACATACCTCACCCTGAGATGACTCATAAAATGCTTTGCTCTCTCTAACTGCAACATCCAATAACGGAATGTTCAGGAAAATTACAACCATGAACTTTCTAATTACAGAACATTACAACATGAGGAACAGGATCAGACGGTAATTCGGATCGTCAGGCCTGCCGTGCCATTGTATAAGATTATGGTTGATCCAATGTTAGCATCAACTTTGCTTTAGTTCCCAATTCTTCACATCCCATACTCTATGACAGATAAAAAAAGTCTTACCTCCTCTGTAAATACTTTCAGTGATCCAGCTCCCCGAACTCTCTAGACCAAATAATTCCTGACATTCACTATCCTCTGTGAAAATGTTACACTCCCCAAACATACATAATAACCTATTGGTATGTTCAAAAGAGGTGAACACTGCAGCTCATGTATGAGTGACAGACCCTGATATCAAGGCCGGTGTTGACACAGGATTGTATCAAGAACGCTGACTGAATTAAATTTAATAGGAATCAGCCACAATCACTCCCCTAGTCAGCCATCGCACAGAGGAAGATGTTCGTGGTTGGTGGATGTCAATCCTCTTAGACTCGGGATATCCCTACAGGAGATCGTCGGGGTAGATTCCTCGGCACAATCATCTTCAGTGGTTTCATCAATGTCCTTCCCCATCATAACGTCAGAAATGGGGATGGTCATTGAACATTACACAATGTTCAGAACATTTTCCTCCGTCAGCTCCTGAAGCAGTTTGTGTCCATGTGCAGCAAGACCTGGACTGCATTCAGGCCTGTGCTGTTAATATGTTGGTAACATTCATGTAACAGCACGGCCGAACATTACACAAGTCCACAGCAAAAAGAGGAGCTCTTTCAGTCTCTCAAGCTGTTTACACACGAATATGAGCAAGCATTCAGCCCATCGAAACTACTGAACAAGAAGTGAGACAGCCCATTCAATCTTCCTGCCTGGTACACAGGAAGAGGAGGGGACTGGTCAGCACTTCGAACTGTTAAACAGGGACACGTGGAGCCCAGTCTCCCGAAACTGTTCCACGCGACCAGAAAGAGGCCTTTCAGCCTCTTAAAGGCTTATGCAGGAATAGGAAAATGCCACTGATACTCCAACATAACAAATCACAGATCCAGATCCTGCACTGATAGACGGCTTCAAGATGTTACTCGTGGCACATTGCCGGTGGAAGATGTGCTCCTTAACGTGGTTTGCTGGCAGCAAGGACGGAAGCCAGATGATTTCTGTTACATCTTAAGGAGACATCTTCCATCTCCGAAAAGACAGACCCATGTTCTCCATGGGGGTCTGAGGCTGGTGGGAATAGTTAACTGTTTTATATTGAAGATATTGTGGCTGATGTTGGGATTGTGTACAACATGACGTTCAGTGCAGGATCACACACCACTGCATTAATATGTGGAGTTCATATTCAAAGTCTGGATTTCCTGCTCTCTCATTGATATGAGTAGTGGGGGTGGATGGAGGGAATGTTCTCAGAGATATTAAAAGTATCAAGACTCTCATAACCTGAGTTAAAAAAAAAATCCATGGGATTTATCATCGTATCAGTGTCTGTTTAGATCATCATATGTGATTGTCCATCCCCCTGAAGATTCAATGCAATCCCGTCTTATTCTCTCACAGTGCGGCTAATTAATGTTCACTCACTCCTCATGGTACCATCATCCCTAGGATTAGTTTGGTGGAACTCATTTTCACTCTTTCTCTCGTAAGACGATCATTCCTCATAATAGAGAGAAAATCTGTGAACAATACCCCAAATACTGCCTCAACAACACTCTCAGGGATGATCACAATAATTATTTTCCCTCACTTCGCCGTCTTCATTTCTTTCTTATGGTATACATTTTAAAAATCCCTCTGTATATACTGCCACTGATACCGAATTTACAACTTACTTACCTCTTTATGTCAGTGTCAATAAAACCAGCACCAGAGGTATCTATCGAGACGGATATCACTCTCGGCGAGAGACTCAATGAGATGGAATATACCTAAAATAAGAAATAGTCACCTAACTGATGGAAATGAGCTGTAGAGATATGGGAAACAGGAAGTGGAAGGAAGCTATCTTTACTCCTGTTCTTTTTCGCGGGGTATATGGATCCCTGGTCAGACCAGCATGTTAACCCTATCCTAAACTGACCGGCAGGTTCAGCTGTTCCACAGGGCAGTAAAGAGTGGATTTGCAGTTACTCGGAGACCTGACCAACGAAGGATAACCCATTGCCTTCTCTAAAGGACGTGAGGCAAGCAGATGGGCTTCTGTTTATTACAAATGGTGATGGTTTATTTTAAATTCCATCAACTTGGTTCATCAGACATGAACAGATTATTATTCCGTGCGTCTAGAGTTAGAGTCAATGACTTGTGCGCCATGCATTATCTGCGTGTCTGACAGATTCTACGGAGAGAACAAGTTTAACATCACAAGTACAAATCATCTTGTCATGGACATGTCGTTAGAAGGGACTAGAAACAGGTGGATCCGGATTTTATGGTGGCACAAATTCAGAAGTTTATTCAGAAGTTGCACTGAGGCTGACGAGTAGACCGAGACATCATAATGATGGTACTGAGCAGGATTGGTGAGTGGGGAGGATATGGAAATGTAGATCTGTGCAGGGCTAGAGGGTTTATGGAGTTTGAGAACAGTCTTGTTCCTTCTCGTGTTTGAGTGAGCAATTTATAAATAGTAATTTGCTTCAGAGAATTTATCAGAAAAGGAATTTTTGATTGGGAGTGAAGATACTGACTTTTCCTTTTCCCAAGCTTACCTAATATGAGCAGAAACACAGTTCAACCCAGTTTAATAGACAAAGAGAATGACTTACGAGGAACACCAACTAGAGCGAGAATGGGATAGTAGCCTCCTTGTATAATCCAAAGGATAGCTTCGATCCGTAATGCTAATGATATTGAAGGCTGAGAAAGGATGTAAAAACCCCAGGAAAAAATCCTGTCTGTTATTGTAATATTCAAGTCTAATGTTCTCAGACTCTGATCCATTGTTGAAACATTCCAGTCTATTGTTCTCAGATTCTGATCTCTCCTTCCCGTCTCTCTGGAGGTGCTGATCCCTGTTAGTGCTGTCGGTGATGCTCCTGCTCATACTATGGGATGGCACATCGAACCCAGCCCTTATTAAAACAAGAGGTTAATCCTCTAGTGACACATTTAGGATCCACAGAGGCTGACATTAACCACAGTCGCTGAACAAATAGCTCCAGTTAACCCCTTTCTATTCAATACAGTTATTATTAAATTTCAATCTAACGCATAAAAGTTACACATTCGGAATGGGACATGTGAGGGTGACTGAGGGAAGGAATGTTGGAGATGGTAGATTGTGTGTTATCATTCAATCTGAATTGGATATGGGAGTAATGACAGAGGATTGTCAGAACATAAATGATTTTCTCTGATTATAATTGGGAACATACCGTCTGCAACTAGTGATCAGTCAGTACAATATAAATAAAGTATTGAGAGAACGTTTATACTCGATAACCTGACAGGAAAATGTGCCGAAGACAACATGGGGTTATAACAGACAAACGGGATGGATATGTTAACAGAGAATTGTCTGTGACAAATGAAATTCAAATTGTTACTCCAGGATCAGAGAGGACAGGTGAGGGTCATGCTGTTGATTTATTAATGCCAATCAACTGTGATGAAGTGCCACTTACTGGACTTCAATTACAATGTGATTATGGCATTGGGGAGGAGACAGAAAACATTCAGAATTGGGGGACATGGCCGCTGAGACGAGAGTGAGGGAACATGATATTGCCAATTCATCTGTATTAGAACGTTTCTCTTTATAAATCATTTGAAGATCAGATGCAAGTATAAATCTACAATGAAGACTGAGGAGAGCCAATATTACTAAAGACCGTACGACCATAAGACATAGGAGTTGAAACCTGGCCATTCAGCCCTTCCAGTCTGCTCCAACATTCAATCAAAGCTGATAAATTTCTCAAACCCATTCTGCACATAACCCTAGATTCTCTTTACAATTGAGAACGTATCCTACACAGGCTTAAACATACTCAATGACCTGGCCTCCACAGCCTTCTGTGGCAATGAATTCCATAGACACACAATTCTCTGGCCGAAGGAGTTGCTCATTATCTCTGTTCTAAAAGGTCTTCACTGTGGTCTATGTCTCAGCCTCGGTTCCTAGTCATTCCTACCAATGGACACATTTTCTCAAAATCCACTCTGTCCAAGTCATTCAGTATTCTGTAAGTTTGAATTAGATCCCCCCCCCCCCCCCCCCGCCCCATCCTTCTAAATTCCATCGAGTACAGACCCAGAGCCCTCACACGTTCCTCATATGTTAAGCTTTTCATTCCTGGGGCCATTCCAGTGAACATTCTCTGAACACCTTCCAGGGCCACTACATATCTGCTAAGATATAGGGCTCAAAGCTGCACGCAATAATCTAAATGTGGCCTGACCAGAGCTTTTTCGTGCCTTAGAAATACATCACTGCTTTTATATTCAATTCCTCTCGAAATAAATCCCTTCAATGTATTTACCTTCGCAACTACTGACTAAACTTGCATTCCTGAAGAATGGCTTATGCCCGAAACGTCGATTTCCCTGCTCCTTGGATGCTGCCTGACCTACTGCGCTTTTCCAGTAACATATATTTCAGTTCTAAACTTGCAAGTTTACCTTGAGAGACACCTGGACTAGGATTTCCAAGTCTCTTTGCACTTCAGATTTCTGAATTTTCTCCCCATTTAGAAAATCGTCCATGCCTCTATTTTTCGATCCAAAGTGCATGACCTCATACTAGCGCATGTTTTACTCCATCTGCCACTTCTTTGCCCATCCACTAACCTGTCCAAATCCATCTGCAGCTTCTCTGTCTACTTCGTGCTACATGTCCCTTTATATCTTTGTAATGTCTGCAAACTTAGCCAGAATGCCCTCCATTCCGTCATCTAGATCATTAAAGTACGAAGTAAAAAGTTGTCCCAACACTGAGATTTGTGGAACACATTTTGTCATCAGCTGCCATCCTGAGAAGGACCATTTTATCCCTACTACCTGTTTTTTGTCAAACAGTCACGCTTTCATCCATGCTAGCATCTTGCCTGTGTCACCATAGGCCCTTCTCTTGACGAATAGTCTCCTGTGTGGATCTTATCAAGGGCCTTCTTGAGGTCTGGGTAATAACATCCATTGGCCCTCGTTGGTCTAAGCTGCTCGTTACTTTCTCAAAAAGGTCCAGCAGTTGCGGCAGGCGTGACCTCCCCTTGATGAAACCATGCTGACTTTGACCTGTATTACCACACACCTCCAAATATTCAGAAACCTCATTCTTGCCAATCGGTTCCAGGATCTTACCCACAACTGAGGTTAGGCGATTTGGTCTGTAATTTTCCGTCTCCTGCCTTATTCCCTTGTTAAATAGGGATTTTACGTTACCGTTATTCCAGTCCACTAGGACATTCCCTGTTTCTAATAATTCCTGAAAGATCATCACTTACGCCTCCACTCCCTGTGAGCTTTCCTCTTTAGAACGCTGTGGTGTAGTCCTTCTGGTCCAGGTGATTTATCCATCTTCAGCCCATTTAGCTTTTCTACCCTGTTTGCCTTGGCGATGGGTGACATACTGAGCTTTGCCCCTTCACATTCTTGAATTTTTGGGAAATTAATTGTGTCCTCAGCCATTTCTTTGCTCCCCCCCCCCCCCCAGACTGTCTGTCCTATGATATTTTCCAGCAGCTCAATGTCCACTTTTGTCTTGCCTTGCCCTTTTTATATCTAAAGAAAATCTTACAATTTTCCTTGATTTAACTGGCAAGCTTACCCTCATATTTAATCTCCTCCCTCCATATTTATTATTTTATTGCCCTCTGTTGGTCCTTGTGAGTTTCCAAATTGTCTGGTTTTCCTCTGCCCTTCATCACATTATACGCTCTTTTGCTATTATTCTGTCCCTGACACCTACACAGCCACCTGTTGAAGGAGTGTCACTCCCAAAGCTCGTGGGCTTCCAGTTAAACCTGTTGGATTATAACCTCGTGTGGTGTAATTTTTAACCTAGTCAGCCATGATTGCTTCATCCTCCCCTTGACCATGCTTCTTTTTTCCCTCGGGACGAATCTCTGTTGTGCCTTCTGAATTACTCCTAGATACTCCTGTCATTGCTGTTCCACTGTTTTTCATGCTAGGCCCCTCTCCCAGTCAATTCTATCCAGCTCATCCCTCATGCCTCTGTAGTTGCCTTTATTCAGTGGAAATACCATTACGTCTGATTCCATCTTCTCCCTCTCAAATTGCAGAATAAATTCAATCATATTAAAATTCACTGCATCCTTCGTGTTCCTTCACTTTAAGTTCTCTTAAATAGTCTGCCTCATTGCACAACACTAAATCCAGTATTTCTTGTTCCTGAGTGGGCTCCACCACATGCCGCTCCAAAAAGACCTAACGAAGATATTCCACAAATTATTTTTCTTGTAAACCCTACCAACCTGATTTTGCCAGTCCTCCCGCATATTGAAATCTCCCATGACTACTGTACTTTGCCTTTTCCACACATCTTTTCTATCTCCTGGTGTGTATTGGAGTCCTGAACATGACGCCAACTATGTTTCTTTTTTCAAACTTTGGCTACACTCAATTCTACCCACACTGATTTTGTGCCATCTGACCCAACTTTATGTCATACAGACAGAGAGATGTAAAGCATAGCAACAGATCCTTCAGTCCAACTCGTCCATGCCGATCAGATATCCCAACCTAATCTAATCCCATTTGCCAGCACTTGGCCTATATCCTTCGTACCTCTCCTATTTACATACACATTCATATGCCTTTTAAATGTTGTTATGGGTCCAGTGTCCACCACTTCCTCCCACAGTTGTTTCCATACACACACCACCCTGTGCATGAAAAAAACTTGCTCCTTTGGTCCCTTTTAATTCTTAGCCTTCTTAACTTAAGCCTATGCAGTCTAGTTCTCTCCTGCCCCAGGGAAAAGACTTTGTCTCTTTATCCCATGCGTGCCCCATGTGATTTTCTAATCCCCTATAACGTCACCCCTCAGCCTCTGACGCACCATGGAAAACAGCCCCAGGCTATTCACCTTCTCCCTATAGCTCAAATAGTCCAACCTGGTAACATGATCAGAAATCTTTTCTTATGGTTTCAAGTTTTTTAAACATTATTCCAATAGCAAGGAGACAAGAATTCTTACGATTGGTTTATTTTAATTCTTACTCATAAGGCAACCGCTCCCCCACCCCACCTATCTTTTCGATAAGATGCATATCCTTGAATATTCAGGAGTCAATTCTGATTTCCTTGCAGCCACGTCTCTGCCAATTTCAATCTGCGCCACAAGCTCATTTACCTTATTCCTTATATGGCATGCATTCAGAGAGAACACTCTCAGTCCTATATTAACCGTCCGTCCTCTCAGTGTCATTTATCTGTCCAGTGTGATTGTTTATACTTTCAATACACTTTGTCCTATTTGTGTCTGTGCTGCAGATTTTACTAACCTCTCCTGAGTTCTGCACTCTTACCTCCACTTTTCATTCCAATTTTCTAATTTCCCCTATAACTGAAACCCCACCCCAAACCTAAAAAAAAATGAAATATGTGTCTGCAACCTTAGTTATGTGATTTGTTAGGACTCTGGTCCCAGCATTCTTCAGATGAAGACCAATCCATCAGAAGAGGTCTCTACTTCCCCAGGAAGACAATATGCTTATTCAGCACGAAATACTGGGATAAAATGACTTTTTGTACCTTCCAAAATATGGAAAATATAAACAGATAAGATTGTTAAAATACACTCATGATCTTGAGCTATCTAACTTGAAATGTGAATTACAAAACCATGGAAATGTTGTGCAAACGTAAATCAATCATTATTCTCAATCATTATTCTCAGCAATTCATAGCTGAGAAACTGATTTCCTCTCTGTCCGTGATCCCCGTCACTGAGATTCTCTTGTCCTATCCTACATACAGTATCTCGAGGGCTTATTAGTTCCTTCTGATGTTCGCCCATCAGTAAATCCACCTTCTTCCTGGAACCAATCAAATGATCTATTGGATTATGTTTAACTCTCAGCAACCCAGCTCTGTGATGTTATTGGAGATAAACGATCTGGGAAGACAACCAGTATCAGCGCAGTGCTCACAGGATATGGCACCAGACAAAGGGCTTGCAGTCCAAAGGAATTCTTAAATAAAATTTCCATCTTCTGTATATTTTTCTCATGTTGTATCCTGATCTATCCAGCTTCACTCTCGTCTAACACCCGTTCCTCTCACTCAGTCTGTCGCTCCACTTGCTATCCACTCTGTTGATCTCCCTTCATATTCTTGCTTTCTGTTTCATTCTCTCTCTCTCTCTCTCTCTCCTTCTCTCTCTCTCAGTCTGTCTCAAATAACTCTCTCTCTATTTTCAGATATTACAGTTGGAGAGCTTGTGGATGTACGATGGGCTGAATTGCCTCCGTCTATGCTGTATGAATTCTGAGGTTCTCTGGCCCACAATAAGGACTTTTAGTGCCTGGAGAAACACGCTGGTCCTGCGAAGGACACAGTACGCAATCATCCATTATCTCTTCCTGTATTCTGACATGTAGTGTCCTCAAAATATCAGACAAAATAGATTAAAATTCAAGCATTTGGGAGGACATTCACCAGATGATATTACAATTTAATAACAGTTCTGCCTTGTAAAATGTGGATTTGCCTCATAGCAGCTCTTCCCAATTAACAGCCCCTCGCTTCTGCCTGATGCTGGTGTAATTGGCCTTCTGCCAATTTATTAACTTCCTGACTTAGTCCATGTTCGTAGCTATCTCAAACCTGAGGGTGTCGTGATCACTGTTTCCAAAATGATCTTCTACTGAATGGTCACTCACCTGGAGTGCCTCATTTTCTAATACGAGGTCCAGTATGGTACCTCCTGTAGTTGGACTATCCACATACCGCTGCAAATAACTTTCTTGGATGCACTTAACAAATTCTACACCGTCTAAGCCTCTTGTTCTCAGGGACTCGCAGTCAATAGTGGGGATGTTAAAGTCACTCACTATACCAACTCTTTTTTAATACACGTTTCCATAATCGGCCTACATATTTTCTCCTCAATCTTTCGGTGGCTGTTGCAGGGACTGCAGTATAATCCTAACACAGTTCTTGCATCCATCTTATTTTTGAGTTCTACTCATGTTGACTCATTGGATGAGCCCTCCAGGACGCCCTCTCTAAGTGCAGATGTAATATTCCCCCTGATTAGTAATGCAACTCCTCCCCCTTTTTTACCTTCCCCTCTATCTCATCTAAAACAACAAAACCCTGGAAAGTTGAGCAGCCAGCCTTGTACATTTCTCAACCAAGTCGCTATAATGTTTACAACATCGTAGTCCCATGTACGGATTCAGGATCTAAATTAATTTGTTTACCCATAATAATCCTTGTATTCAAATAAATACACTTCAGCCAAACACATCAGATCTTGATCTGATATTTGGTTTGAGTTTCCCTGATGTAAATTCTCTGCTGCTATTTTTTCAGTGTTTACAAAAGACTGCCAGTAAAGCAGAAAATATTGTAAACAGACAATTCCAGTGTCCTCCTTTGTCACTTCAATCTGTACATCGATTTCGACAGAGTGCTGGATAATTATTTCACTTTAAACAACTGTCTCCTGCCACTCACTGCATATTCAGCAACTATTTCTGTACCCACTGGATAGATTGCTCTATTCTCCCTCTCTCACGAAATCTCTGTAATATGTACATTGTCCTTTTCTGTATTCACCCAAGCTCCAAGTTCTGACCTGCAAGATTCCTCACATGAAACTAATCACACTTCAGGTTGCCATTGTTTTCAGCGTCCTCTGCTTCTGTGTTGTTGGTCTTAGCTGCACTGGTTTTAGTCTCCAATTCTTCCTTTGTCACTGTATTGTGGACCGACTGCTCTGGTTCCCACTCCCACCTGGCCGCCCACACCGCCCTCCCCCCTGCCACCGACCGCACTAGTTAAAATCCTCCCGAGTTACAATAACAAACCAGCCTGCCAGGAGATTGCTGCCAGTTCAGGTCCATTCCATCCTCTTGTGTATATCCTTCCCGCCCAGGAATCCCAATGATCCAAACATCGGAGATTGCTGCCACTTCAGGTCCATCCATCCTTCTTATGTACATTCTTTCATAGAACATATAACATAGAACATTTCAGCGCAATACAGGCCCTTTGGCCCTCGACGTTGCGCCACCCTGTCTACTAATCTGAAGCCCATCCCACCTACATTATTCCATGTACGTCTATTTGCCTGTTCAATGACGACTAAATGCACTTAAACTTGACGAATCTACTGCCGATGCAGGCAAAGCATTCCGTACCCTTACTACTCTCTGAGTAAAGAAACTACCTCTGACATCTGTGTTATACCTATCTCCCCTCATTTTAAAGTTGTGTCCCCTCGTGTTTGCCGTCCCCACGCTGGTCTCCCTGTCGACCCTATCTAACCCTCTGATTATCTTGTATGTGGCTATTAAGTCACCTCGCAACCTTCTTCTCTCTAACGAGAACAGCCTCAAGGCCCTCAGCCTTTCCTCGTAAGACAGTCCTTCCATACCAGGTAACATCCTAGTAAATCTCGTCTGCACCCTTTCCAAAGTTTCCACATCCTTCTTATAATGCGGTGACCAGAACTGTACACAATATTCCAAGTGTGGCCTTACCAGAGCTTTGTACAGCTGCACCATAACCTCCTGGTTCCGGAACTCAATCCCTCTATTATTAAAGGCCAAAACACTGTATGCCTTTTTAACAACCCTGTCAATCTGGGTCACAACTTTCAGGGATCTGTGCACATGGACACCGAGATATCTCTGCTCATCTGCACTCCCAAGAATCCGACCTTGAGCACAGTCCTTTACATTCCAATTACTCCTGCCAAAGTCTATCACCTCACACTTGTCCACATTGAACTTCATTTGCCATCTCTCAGCCCAGCTCTGCATCCTATCCGTATCTCTCTGCAACCTACTACATCCTTCAGCACTATCCACAACTCCACCGATCTTGGTGCCGTCCGAAAATTTACTAACCCACCTTTCTAAGCCCTCATCCAGGTCATTTATAAAAATGACGAACAGCAGTGGACCCAACACTGACCCTTCCCGTACGCCACTAATAACTGGACACCAATATGAACATGTTCCATCAACTACAATCCTCTGTTTTCTTTCAGCAAGCCAATTACTGATCCAAACTGCATTCTCTCCCACTATCCCATTCCTCCGCATGTTATTTAATAGTCTACAGTGGGCAACGTTATCGAACGCCTTGCTGAAATCCATATACACCACATCAACCGGTTTACTCTCATCTACCTGTTTGATCACTTTGTCAAAAAACTCAATAAGATTCGCCAGGCATGACCTACCCTTCTCAAGACCGTGCTTACTGTCCATGATTAGATTATTCTTTTCTAGATGGTTATAAATCCTATGTCTTATAACCTTTTCCAACACTTTACCAGCAACTGAAGTGAGACTCACTGGTCTGTAATTACTAGGGTTGTCTCTACTACCCTTTTTGAACAAGGGAACCACAATTGCTATCCTCCAGTCCGCAGGCAATATTCTTGTAGACAATGATGATTTCAAGATCAATGCCAAAGGCTCGGTAATCTCTTCTCTTGCTTCCCAGATGAACCTATGATAGATCCCATCCGACCCAGGGAACTTGTGTATTTTCACACCCTACAGTATATCTAATACCTCTTCCTTGTGAACCTCATTCTCTTCAAGTCTAAATGCAGGTATCTTTGTACTTCCCCGCCAACATTTTCATTTTCTATAGTGAACACTTTCGAAAAATATGTACTTAGTGCTTCCCCTATCTCCTCTGACTCCACACACAACTTCCCACTGTTATCCTTGATTGGCCCTAATTTAACTCTCGTCATTCTTTTATTCCTGACATACCGATGGAAAGCCTTAGCGTTAACCCTGATCCTTTCCGCCAACATCTTCTCATGTCCCCTCCTGGCTCTTCTGATCTCTCTTTTTAGGTCTTTCCTGACTTCCTTGTAACTCTCAAGCGCCCTAACTTAGGTTTCACACTTTGTCCTAACATAAGACGCCTTCTTCTTCTTCTTCTTCTTCTTCTTCTTCTTCTTCTTCTTCTTCTTCTTCTTCTTCTTCTTCTTCTTCTTCTTCTTCTTCTTCTTCTTCTTCTTCTTCTTCTTCTTCTTCTTCTTCTCGACTCCCTTCAGTTTAGAAGACTGAGAGGGAATCTGATTGAGACATATAAGATTATTAAAGGATTGGACACTCTGGAGGCAGGAAACATGTTTCTGTTGATGGGTGAGTGCCGAACCAGAGGACACAGCTTACAAATACAATATAGACCATTTAGGACAGAGATAAGGAGAAACGTCTTCACCCAGTGAGTGGTGGCTGTGTGGGATGCTCTGCCCCAGAGGGCAGTTGAGGCCCAGTCTCTGGATTCACTTAAGAAAGAGTTGGATAGAGCTCTCAAGGATAGTGGAATCAACGGTTATGGAGATAAGGCAGAAACTCGATACTGATTAGGGATGATCAGCCATGATCATATTGAATGGTGGTGCAGGCTCGAAGGGCAGAATGGCCTATTCCTGTACCTATTGTGTATTGTCTCTGGAATTCCAATGATCAACATATCGGAGACTTCAGCCAATTCAGGTCCATCCCATCCTTCTTGTGTAGGCCCTACCAAACCATGAATTCCAATGATCCACATATCGGATGTGCTTCATCCTCTACCAGCTGTTTGGCCAGGTTTTCTCTTCTGTACTACATTCCATTCCTAACTTCACTGGCAAGTAACATATTCTAGTGTCTCCAAAATTCAAATATCTTGCAGCATAACTCCGGCAAGATCTTTCTTTTTTTTTGTAAATATATTTATTAGCAATTTTTAAACTTTACAAACTTATAAACTTATTGAAAAATGCAATCAATAACAAATACCAGTATAATAAAAAGTAAAAAACCCACAAATTGCAAGACAGCTATTCTCTCCTAACTATCAACCTACCCTCGAATACAAAACAAACACTAACACTGTGCAAAGCAACACCACAAAAATAAAGAAGAAAAAAAGCAAGAAAAAACCCACAAAATGTAGAAGAGCTATGCTCGGCGCAAAGCTCCCAAAACAGAGGAACAGAAGCAAAAAATAAAAGCAAATTACTGCCGATGCTGGAAGGAAACCAAAAGAAGAAATGCTGGAAAATTTCAGCAGGTCTGGCCGCATCTATAACGATTGAAAAGAGCTGATGTTTCGATTCTAACTGACCCTTCGTCAAAGTAAGTAATCTAATCTAATCTAATCAAAGCTGAACAGGTGTATTGTATATATACATGTATTAATCCAGGCGATCCCCCTTCAGAGCCCAGGGCTTGACAAATCAAACCATCCTGGTTAAACAAACGCCCTAGTTAAGACAACTGACAAATCTGTTTCTAAATAACTCAAGTAGGGCTGCATTGTCTTATAAAAATGATCTGTTGTGTGGTGCACCATGTTTGTAAAAAGGTCTAAGGGAATGTCCTCCATAATTTATTTCTGCCATCCCAGCAAGCCCAGTGGGTTCTCAGACCCAATTTATCAGAATTTTATTCCGTGCACAGTGTGCAAGAATATTAAATAGTTTCTTACCATGCCTGTCTAAAGCTGGTAAATTCGGTAGACCTAAGAGAAGAGATATCGCGTCTACTTTGACTTCAGTCCTCAATACCCTGCTTATCTCTCCCACCACTGCGCTCCAGTGAACACAGAGCTGTAGTATGTCCAGAAGCAATGGGTAAGAGTACCTACACTTATTTTACATTTGGGGCACACTGAGGGTGCCCCTTTTTAAAACTTTGCCAGATGGTCTGGTGAAAGATGAGCCATGTGCAGAACTTTTAACTGTGTATCGCATGTCCTATTACATTTTGAGAACTTTTGATTATTCTCCCATGTGTTCTCTCACGTTTCAGAAGAGATCTGCACTCCTAGCTCTTGCTCCCAAACCTCATGTAAACGGTTAATATCCTGCCAGATCATACCACCCAGCAGGTGATCGAGGACACTAACCGAAAGGGTGCTTGTGGAATGTAGCAACAACCTCTCTGGATCGGGCTTATAGGGCTTACTGAGAAGTGTAGTCTTCTTCTGGATGAAATCCCTAACCTGAAAAAAAACGGACAGGATCTCTGCTGAGTAACCCGTATTTGCAGCTCAGTTGCTCAAAATATATCACAACCTCCCCCTCAATCAAGTCTCCAAAACTAGAAACTCCTCTCGCTGCCCATAGTTTGAACCCTGAGTCCATCGTCCCTGGTCGGAAACCTGGCATGCCAAGTATAGGTGCTAATGGCGAAGTCTTGGATAAACAACCCGCAATCTGACGCATCGACCTCCAAGACCTGACTGTAGTAATGACAATGGGGTTCCGGCAGTGGTCCATAACTGTCCTCATCTTATCCATGAACAACCGGTGAATAAGAGGGCATTTTGCTTGGGAGGTCTCAATATCCAACCATATTGAGTTTGGATCTTGCTTACCCATTCACAGATGAAGGACAGGAGGGAACTTCTTTGATACCTTCTTATGTATGCTAAATCAATTCCTCCCCCTCCTTGAGGCAACTTGAATATAGTAAGATTGATGAGGGACCGACCACGATGCCACACAAAGGAACCAAACCACGGCAGAAGCTCCCACAGCGTTGACCTGGGAAAAATTATAGGGAGCATACACATGGGATAAAGCAAATGAGGAAGAATATTTATCTTACTGAGAGATATTCGGCCCAGCCATGAAATTAGAAGAACGTCCATCTCTGGAGATCTCGTCTAATATTGTCGAACAAGGGAACCAAGTTAGTCCGGAATAACAGATCAAATTTGGGGGTAATAAAAAATGCCTAGGAACCGGAACCCTGTCTGTGACCACTTAAATGGGAAGTTAGGGCCACCTTCAACTTCTGACACATCCTTAAGGCTCCCGAAAGACAGCCTCCGATTTTGCAAAGTTAATCTAATATCGTGAAATAGCCCCAAATGAATTGATACAATGAGGTATAGAGGTCATCAGGTTCGATAAAAACAGAACGACTCATCCGCATACAGTGTAATCTTGTGTGCCCTCGATCCCACTTCCGGAGCAGTTATGTGGACGTTCTGACGAATGGCCTCTGCCAGCGGCTCCATCACCAACATAAACAACAACAGCGAGCGGGGGCAGCCTTGCCAACTACCCCGACCAATCGTAAAATTCCCAGACTTAGACTGTTGGTGATGACTGCGGCCAGAGGTTAATGATATAAAACCTCCACCCATCGAGCAAAGACTCCACCCAACCCAAACTGTCGTAAGACACAAAAAAGACACGGCCATTCCACCAAGTCGAATGCTTTCTCTGCATCTAAGGAAATCACCAACCCTTGAATCAATCGTTGCTGACAAACCTGGACCACATTCAGCAACCTATGGCCCCTTAGAAAGCCTCTTTAATAATATAGGGCACACCCTTTCCAATCTCAGCGCCAGGATCTTGGACAGAATCTTGAAATCTGAATATAATAGGGAGATGGGCCTGTATGAGGCACAATCCTCAGGACCCTTCCCCTTCTTAAGAATTAAGGAAATATTAGCTTCTCTCAAAGATGGTGGTAGGCGTTCATACATATAGGATTGATTGTACATCTCCAACATTGGCCCTGACAGAATCCCTGTAAACTTCTTATAATACTCACCCGGAAGCCCATCAGGGCCAGGTGCCTTCCCACTCTGAAGTTGCCTTGCTGCATCCCGTATTTCCTGAGCTGTCAAAGGGCCATTAAGGAGAGTGGCCTGTTCCAAGGTTACCCCTGGGAGGACAAGGTTCTTAAAAAAGGTCTCCATTTTAGCCCATCTATTTTCGCAACCTTCAGACCGATACAATTCAGAGTAAAAGCTCTGAAAAGCCTCATTAATCGTTTTAGCATCATATGTAACGACCCCGGCGCTGTCTCTGATTTTGTGTCAGTATTGAATTCAACGCAGCCCGAAGGGCCGTGATTTGCTGTAGGTTAGTGACGAAAGGCCGTGCAAAATGTGCCGCCTCCGCAGCTTTCAACTGTGTCTCAAGTCGACGCTGCTGTTCCTCCTTCTGTCATTTCTTGCTCGCCAAATAGGAAACACCTAATCTCCTAGCAAAGGCTTTAGCAGTCTCCCATAGCATGGAGAGACTACTAGCCATGCCTGAATGGATAGTCAAGAATTCCTGAAACTCCTTCAAAAAGCATTGCTCAAATTTGGAATCCTTAAGGAGAAAAGGGCCGAAATGCCAGTGCTGCAAACCTCGCCCTTCGTTCTTGGCCATAACCTCCAAATATTCTGCTGCATTAACAGAGATAGGTATATTCCCAATTTTATAAGCCACAATCGAATCCAGAAGAGCTGGGGGAGCCAGAAAGAGGTCAATCCTCATGTGACATTTGTGTGGGTTTGAGAAAAAGATGAAGCCTCTGCCAATAGGGTAAAGACATCTCCAAATGACCAGCCCCAACTCCTCGCGTAAGTCAACCGCCTGCTTGGTCTGTGAAGAAATATTTGGGGGCCCACAAGGCAAATTGTCCAATGACGGATTCAAAAGACAATTAAAATCCCCCCATAATAATGTGCCGTGCTTCAGAGGCACTCAAATTATAGAAAGCACGAATCAAAAAAATGAGGAGACGCACTGGAGGGCAGTAGACGTTTAAAATGCCATATTCCTTCCCATGTAACAGAGCTTTAAGTATCACAAGCCATCCCTGCTAATCTTTCACTGGCTCTAATAATGTGAACGGAAGATAGGTTTTCTGGATAAGTACCGCCACTCCCCGACTTTTATTAGTAAAGGATGAAAAGAATACCCGGTCATAACCCCCCTGCTGTAATTTCAGGTGTTCCCCAACATCAAGATAGGTTTCCTGCAACAAAACGACATCAACCCTTTCCATTTTAAGGCTAGAAAGCAATTTTTTGTTTCTTTTAACAGGCGAATGACTTCTCATAACGTTCCAGGTGCACCTTTAATAAGACACTTAGCCATAGCCCCTTTCAGACAACCTTGAACCCCTCGGAGGGAGAACCCTGCTAACAAAGCGCTGAGCATAAGTAAATAAAGACTCAGAGCTGAAAAGCTATATATTCAAAAACTACTCGATCATAACTATGAACACATATTCCTACCAAACAAACTACAAAGAAAACCAACTATAAAACCTTGAATGGATGACTCTTTCGGCTGCCCATGGGGGCACTCACCCTACCCATCCCCTTCTTCACAGCTACTTCAAACCCGGACTGTGGCCCAGCCTTAGGCCAGAAATAAAAACAAGGAGATGATCCTTAAATCAACAGAAAAAAAGACAAAGTCAGGATGAGCACTCCCTGGTTTCATGTCACCCGTACTTGTGACTAGAAGAGAAGCAGAACAAACAAAAAAGAGGAAGAGACAACAAAGAACATCCACAAGATTTCCCATCAGAAAATCGTGTTACTAAAAAAAAGTAACAACTTGTTCCAAAGTCTTTTGCCCCCTTTCCAAAAAAGGAAATTATTAGGGTGAAAGAAAGGAATAAAAAATGAGAGAAAAACATGGGGAAAGATAAAGTGGGGACAAACATTAACCGTATTTTTTAGGCCAATACGTCTATTTTAAAGTGTTTACAAAGTTTTTAGCCTTATCCACTGAGTCAAATGTATAAACTGAGTCCCCGTGGCTGAAACAAAACACTGCGGGGTATCTCATGGAGTATTGGATGCACAGGTTCCTCAGCCTCTTTTCAACTTCATCGAAGGATTTTCACTTTCGAATAACAGATGCAGAGAAATCCTGGAAAAAACATGATTTTTGACCCCTTGTACAGCAGCACCTGCGTATGTTTTCCTACGGATCTGGAAACGTCTCTGATGTTTTGCTTGTTTTATATGAATAGAAGTGCACTAGGACCAAGCGGGGCGCGGCACGGGCCCTGACCTGCGCACTGTTACCCAATAAGCTCTTTCAATCTGAAGCCAGCTGGACTCGAAGTGAAGACCCAAAAACTTTGACACCAGCTTTCAATGAAACTGACTGGCTGCTCACCTTCCTCACCTTCAGGGGGCCTGGCAATTCGGAGATATATCCTCCGACCTCGATTTTCGGGGACATCGATATGGTCTCGCAAGGTCCGCACCTCTTGCTCGAGCCCCTGGAACCGACTGGGTGAGGACTCCCTCGCAGCTTTCAAGGCCTTAGTTCGACCCTCCACCTCCTCCAGCCTCTTCCCGAAGCTCTGGATCTCCAGCTCATGCTTCTGCAGGATGGATGTGATCGGTCGGACCTAGGCACGTATCTCCCCAAGGATTTATTCATTCGCAGCCCTAACTTTCAAGGTAAGTCTCTCCATCGCCATAGCCAATTCCTATGAGTCTGTTAGGTCCCTGTGGGGGGGGGGGGGGGGGGGGGGGGTTTCCGGAGAGGTTGCTGCTGCTGCTGCAGTCTCTGGAATACCCGGTGCTGCAGAGCAGGGTCCTCCCTGATGCTGTTTGCTTGCTCCTTTTCCCTTTGGTATCCTTCCAACTCCCAAATATTATAACATATGTGTTCTGTAAGGTTTTAAACTAATAATTCCACCACATAAATTGGCCAGGGATGGCAAAAAACGCCACTTTGCCTTGACTGTTAGGCAACGCTGTGCGCAACAGTTCAAGAGAATCACCCACCATCTTGCCGAGTCCCATTAACTCCTCTTTAATGCTCCATTATTCACTCCCCTCAGCTCGCTGACAGGTCAAAAATCTTATCCACCTCCTGTTTAAATACTTTCTGTGACGCAGCTCCCCTAACTCTCTCGCCCAGATAATTCCTGACATTGATTCCCTCTGTGAGAGGAAATCACTCCCGACGCAGACACCATCACCGATTGATTGAAACAAGAGGCAAACACAGGGCCTCAGGGAAGAGTGAGTGGCCTTGATATCAAGGCAGTATTTGACTGAGGATGTCATCGAGACCACGTAATTATTTGAGCTTAATGAGGATCAGGTGTAACCTCCCCACTGGCTGGGATCTTTCAGAGCACAAAGGAAGATGTTTGTGTTTGGTGGCCAGATACTGCACATTTCCACAGTTAAAAGAGAAGCTCATTCAGCACCTCAAGATTGTTGCACACGGATATCTAGAATCCTTTCATCATATCAAAACTACTGAACAAGAGCGGGACAGCCCATTCAATCCTTTTGCCTGTTCCACAGTAAGAGGAGGGGTCTGGTCAGCACATCGAGCTGTTAAACAGGAAAAGGCAGAGCTCAATCAAACGCTTGAACCTGTTCCATGGGACCAGGTGGAGAGCGTTCAACCCCTTGAAACACTTATCCAGGAATAGAAGGGTGTCATTGATGCTCCAATATGACAAACCAATGGAGCAGAGACTGCACTCAGAGACGGCTTCACGATGTTCATCGTGGCTCCTTCGCCTGTGGTGCACATGATACTTTAACGTGGTTTGCTGGCATTGAGGAAGGAAGCGAAATATTTTGTATCTATTATGGCTAACGTGACGTTCAGTGCAGGATCACATACCAACTGTAGTGTATTAAGGTGGGGACAATTTATTCAAAGGCTGAATTAGCTGAGTTTAAATAAAGCCATGGAATTTATCACCGTATCAGTGTCTGTTTAGTACGTAGTGAGTGAAAGAAAGAATGCACTTAATATGAGGAATGGTCATCTACCTTAATGAGAATGAGCTGAAGGCATAAAGAAAAGAGTCAGAGGAAGGGTCCTACCTTTCCTTTTGCTCTTCCCTCACGAGATGTGTGCAGCCCTGGTCAGGCCAACATTTTTTGCCAACCTTGTACTGAGTGGCTGGTTCAGTTGTTCCACAGGACAGTAAATAGTAAAACACATTGCAGTGGGTTTGCAGTCACATAAAGATATGACCAGTGAAGAATGACCCATTGCCTTCTCGAAAGGACATGAGGCAAGCAGATGGGCTTTTCATAATTAATGATGATGGCTTCATTTCAATGTCACCAATTTCCTTCATGTGATGTATAAACAGATTATTATTCTGTGTCTCATGCCATTACGTAGAACATAGAACAGTACAACACAGAACAGGCCCTTCAGCCCATGATGTTGTGCCGATAATTAAACAGAATTAACCAGATATACACAGAAACGCACACACACCACCCTCCACCACCACCCTGTCTCCTGCCATTAAGTAGATGTACACACACACACACGAACGCGCACACACGCGGCGACACAGCCAAAGCCGTGTCTTTAATACAGAGGTAGGTATCTTTTGATTAAAACATGGATCCAGAGTTACAGGGAGAAGGCGGGAGAATTGTGTTGAGAAACATGTCAGGCAGCACCGAACAACAAAATAGAGTTGATGGATGAAATGGCCATATTTCAATTTCCTATGCTGTATGGCCTTAAGATGCCAGAAATATTTTCCCAAGGGTGCAATGGAGGCTGACATTGATAAATAAATTACTGAACAGTCAATGGGACGGTGGGATAGGTTTGATGGGCTGAATGGTCTATGACTCCTCCCATTTGTTTTGCCCTTATTTCTGAAAAGAGGAGGTAACTTGCTGTGAGGTTAACACACTTTCAAATTAAAAGGTCTCCCATTAACATTTGAGATAATATTGTTCCTTTATCCTTCAAACTGTGCGATCTATAGCGCTGTCATCCCCAGGGAACAGTGATGATTGGGTCATTGAAGATTTTCAAGGCTGACCTTAAGTGATCTTTGATGGACATTAGAGTCAATATTTAGTGGGAACAGAAAGGAAGGTGGTGGTCAGCTACAGTCAGACCAGCCATGATGCTTCTAAATTGTGCAGCAGACTGGAGGGGCAGAATGACCTACTGCTGCTCCTATCCCACGTGTGGTCCTCCCAGTTCACATCTCGAGGCTGCTACAGAGAGAGAGAGGAAGACCCCTTTCAGCCAGTCAGAATCGTTATAATAAGTCAGGAGGAGGCAATTCTGTCCCTCTATGGAGTTACACAGGAATAGAATATAGTCATTCAACTCATTGACTATATTACACCGTACAGCATAAGGCCATACAACCTTTCTGGGCAGTTACACAGGTACAGGGGAGCCCTGGTTAGCTAACCTGAAATACAGATTTGTGATAATTACTTGTTTTCAGGTTGGAAACCTGTAACTAGTAGAATTATTCGAGGATCAGTGTGAGTTTATCAACAGTATACAATCTAGTTTAATGCCTTGGATGAAGAGGCTGAATATATTGGAGCTCAGTTTGCTCATACACCAGGGTAAACATTCAATAAGATGTCAAGTGGAGGCAGAGTGTCTGCAATGGGATACAGATAGGGGAGGGCAGTTAGTAAACTTGCGACAAAATAAATATCAGTACAATGTGGGTGACTGGAATTTTGTGTTTTGGGAAAATGGCAAAACAGCAGCAAATAATTTAAATGGAGAGAAAATGCAGAACTTGGTGGTACAGAGGGATTTGTGTGTATTAGCACATGAAGCACATCAAGTTACTGTGAAGATGCAGCAACGGATTTGGAAGGGAAACGGAACGATGCTGTTTCATGCAAGGGGGTCGCGTTTGATCTTAGCGATGTTTTCCTGCATCAGCACAGGGCATCGCTGAGACCACATCTGATGTATTGGTTGAAGTTATGATTCCCAAAATTGAAAAAAAATGCTAAACGGTTTTCAAATTTTTCAAAGATGTTTCTGTTTACTCGGCCTAGTGATGAACGCAGTATGTCATGAAGGATTAACAGTTCAGGCCTGAGAATGAGAGATGTTCTTATTAACCATATACGATCATGAGCAGACTGTAGCTGGTGAATACCTGATGGATATTTCCTCTTGTGTGGGAGAAAAAAACTGGGGATATAAGTTGAGAATAAGATAGGTTCTGAGGCAAGGTCCTGGACCAGAAACATTAACTCTCATTTCTCTTCAGACATGCTGCTAGACCTGCTGAGCTTTTCCAAAAATTTCTGTATTTGCTTAAGATAAGACACATTCATTTTAATTCAGATATTGTTAATACATTAAACATTTTATTTTTATATTTACACGGGTACATATAAACATATCTTCAAATCAAAAATAGGGTCATTATTTGTTAATGAAATGATTCTGTGTACGACAGCAGCAATGATACGCCTGCATGGAGCAGAGAATGTGATGGAGTCATAATGTTCAGACAACGTTCAAGGAGAGCTCACATAGTCCAGTCAGGGTTCTGATAACATTATTGATTCAACTTAGGATGGAAAAATATAACCTACCCGAGGAGGAACAGAATATTCCTCCCTTTCTCTTTCCCTGTCCCTCATCACAGCAATATGTGCGAGCAAAAAAAAGTCCAGTCGGTTTTGTCACTCATGGAAGATTCATGATGAGGATTCATTGGAATCTCCCCACTGCTTGAAGCAAAGGGAATTCAGCCAAATCCAACTGTTTCAGGAAGGAATCCTATTATCAGAAGGTTGTGAGAGCAGAATAACTTCAGAAATAATTATTAAGAATTGATAGTGAGGGGAACAGACAGGAAATTCTGTGGCCGCAAAAGGGAATCCAGGATGGTGTGTTGCCTCCCACCAGAGGTCCAGGATGGCTCAGAGCGGCTGCAGAACGTTCTCACCGGGGAGGGGGAGCAGCCAGAAGTCATTGTGCATGTTGGTACAAAATGACAGAGGTAGAAATAGTGAAGAGATCCTGATTATAGGGAGCTAGGAAAAAGGATAAAAGCCAGGACGATGACAGTGGTAATCTCCGGTGTACGTCCAGTGCAATGTAATAGTGAGGGTAAGAACAGGACGTTATGGCAGATGAATGCGTGGCTAACGAATTATTGCAGGGTTATGGATATACATTTTTAGATCATTAAGATCTTTTGTGGGGCAGAGGTGACCTGTTCAAGATGGACGGGTTATACCTGAACTGGAGGAAGGGGGTAATATCCTGGCAGGGAGGATTGCTAATGCTACAAGGGAGGGTTTAAACTAGATTGGCTGGGGTTGGGGGTGGTATGGGATCATCAACGGCAGGGAGACAAGTGTGAGGCTGGAAGTAGATACAGTAATTAGAAACAGTAAAGTGAAGAGACAAAACAGCTGGAATATGACAAAGAGCAAGGAATGCCTGTTGGATTAAATTGCATCTATTAAAATGCAAGACTGCTGCCTGATAAGGCCGATGAACTCAGGGCATGGATAGATACGTGGGACTGGGATGTTATAGTCATTACAGAAACTAAGGGAGAGATAGGACTGGCAGCTTAATGCACATGGGTACAGCTGCTTTAGACGGGATAGTGGTGGTGGAAGGAGCGGAGGGTGAGTTGCATTTTTAATTAAGACGAGTATCACAGCAGTGATCAGAGATGAAACACCTGGACGATCATCCAGTGTGGCTTTGTGTGTGGAGCTAAGAAATAAGAAGGGTATGATGACATTATTAGGGCTGTACTATAGACCCCCAAATAGCCAATGGGACTTAGAGGAACAAAAATATGTAGAGAGATTGGGGAGACTTGCAGGGGCAATAGGATTGTCATAGTAGGAGATTATAATTTTGTGAATATAGTTTGGGACTGACATGGAACTAAGGGCTTAGATGGGGTAAATGTATTAAGTGTTTTGAGGAAACTTTCCTCATGCAGTATGGAGAAGGTCCTGTTCAGGAATGGGCAAACTCGACCGACTCTTGGGAAATAGAGTGGGACATGTGATGGAAGTGACAGTGGGGGAGCACTTTGAGACCAGGGACCCATAGTTCTAATAATCTTTAAATAGTTATGGAAAGAGACAACTCAGTACACAGTGCAAGTTCTAACTTGGGGCAAGGTCAATGTTGATGGAATTAGACAGAAACTTGCAAGGGTTGTTTGGAGTAATTTGATTGCAGGTAAAACGACCTCCATCAACTGGGAGGCCTTGGAAAGTGAGATGGCTGGAGTTGAAGGTTTGTATGTTCCTGTGGGGAAGAAGGGCAAGGTTGGCATGAAGAGGGAGCCCCGGAAGACAAGAGATATTGAAGAGGTGTGGCTCAGGTCCAGGCAGATGGGATCAAAGGAATCCCTGGAGATATGCATGGGGAGATAGGAGTTTACTGAAGAAAGATCTCAGGAGGGCGAAAAGGGGGCACGAGGTAGCCTTGCCTGAAAAGATCAGGATGAATCCAAACAGATTGTTTAAGTATATTAAAGAAAAGAAAATAACCTCAGTGAGAAGACGATGCCTCAAGAATCAAAGTGGATATTTATATGCGGAACCACAGGAAATTCTCAAGGTTCTCAATGAATATTTCTCCTCTGTGTTTAACGTGGATAAATACTTGAAGACTTGATGTGGGAGCTTAGGGAAGTTAGTGGTGATATCTTAGGGACAGTCCATATCACAGTAGAGGAGGTGTTGGGTGTATTAGAATGTAGGAAGGAGAATAAAAATCTTGGTTCTGACCAGATGTATCAAATAACAGAGCAGGAGCTAGAGAAGAAACTACAGGCACCCTAGCTGATATTTTGGGATCATCATTAGCTACAGGTGAGGTCCCCGAAAACTGGAGGCTAGCGAATGCTGTGCCCTTATTCAAGAAGGGAAGGAAAGAAATACCTGGGAAATATAGACCAGTAATGACAGTGTGGGAAGTTTTCAGAAATTGCAGCAGGACCTTGATTAGCTGGGGAAGTGGGCTGAGGAATAGGGAAAGGTAGTTTAATATAGATAAGTGTGAGTTTTGCATTTTTTGAAAGTCAAATCAAGGCAGCAATTTCATGGTGAATTTGCTATTTTCAATCATTTGGGGGGACCTCCGTATGTGGCTGAATACATGATCAGCTGAGAGTGACGCATTTTCACCGTTTGTCTGATCTATCATTTCTGTTCGACAATGCAACATTCCAGTGGGAATCTTCATACATTTCCACCTTTTCTCTCAAACGAGAAATCCTCTAACTCTGATGGACCGATCCTTCAGTTGTGACTGCCCCATCTCCCTCGCTTCTCCCCTTACTCCGTTCCCTCCTTCCCAGAACAAAGATTTGACCTCCCCTTGTCCTCACTTCCTACTGCACTAGAATCCACATTCACAGAATCATCCTCCGCCACTTCCATCACCTCCATCAGGACAGCATCATCAAACACATCTTCCCTTCCCGTCCACTGTTAGTATTTCACAGGGTCCATTCCCTCTATGACACCCTCCATCATCCCGAACACTTCCCCACTCCTCACATGGCACCTTCCCATGCAATAGCAGAAGCTGAAACACTTGCCCATTCATCTCTTCCCTCTCACTGTCCAAGGTCCAAGGTCCCAATCACACCTTCCAGGTGAAGTAGCATTTCACTTGTACTTTTTCCAAACAGTCTCTTATCATTCTTGCTCGAATGCAGTATTCTTTACACTGGGGCGAACCAAACAGAGATTGTTTTGTGAAACACTCCCACTCTGTCTGTAGGACTGATTCTGACACTCTCATTGCTTCCCATTTCAATAACCAACCTTTTTCTCATGCTACCATTTCAGTCCTGGGCTCCTGCAATGTTCCAATGAAGGACAACCCAAGCTCACTTTACAGAATCCTCACTTTACAATTTTGTATGTTACAGCCTGTAGGGGTTAATATACAATTCCATAACTTCACAGCCTGACCCCATTATGGCAGTTCTCCATTTTTCATACATTCTCCCTCCTGGACTCCCTTTGAGCTTGTGTGATTGTGTCTTCTTTATCTTGCACTCAATGGAGAGAACCCCTTTCCTTCATTCACATCTTAATTTGAAGCCATTTCACATCATCTTCTCGTTCACCACTCCTCAAAGCTCGTTTATATTTCGCAACACTCTCATTTCCCCGTCACCCACTCCCCACCTCCGTGAGGGATTTAAAAGCTCAGTTTGAAATCCATTTCAGTTCTGAAGAAGTGTCACACCGGACATGATATGCTAACTCCGTTTCTCTGTCTCTGCAGATTCTGCCATAACTGCTGAGGTTCTCCAGAAATGAATGGGCACAGAACAAATTTTCAATTAAACGAATAACTCTGGATACTGGAAATAAAAATACAGATATTGCTTGATAAACTAGGAGCATTCTGGAAGGGTCACTGCACCTGATAGATTAATTCTGCTTTCACATCACAAGATGCTGTCAGACCTGCTTAGTTTCTTCAGCAATTTCTGTTTTTGAACAAGTTCCAAAGGCGTGTGGCAAAGCTGCTCAAACGTCTCGTCCAATACGGAGCACCTGACACCAGGAAGTAAACGATAACACAAGGTGCACACATTCATTGGTTCTGAAAATACATAAGTGTGGCACCATTGAGACTACAAAGCTGTTAATCATGGTCAGGGAGAGAAACAGAGGGAAACACATTCACTTCAAACTCAGATGATGGCATTACAGAAATGGATGCGATCCAGATAAATATGTTAAAGGCTTGAGTAATGTAACAAATTGGAGGCGTGACACCAGGGAGAACTCTGAGCAGAATAAGAATATGAAACTGGAAGTGTTACCACAACAGAAATCAGGTTAGGTCACTAAGTATAGTGCTGATGGGTGAATGGGTCTTGATGTGAACAGGGGGATAGTCAGTAGAATTGAATTGGACATATTGGAGCTCAAACTGGGCATTCATGTGGTACTGTAGAATCACAGCAGCAGAAGAACTGTATTCAATCACAATCTGTAACTTTTCCCCCAGGACAACTCTCAGTCTACCACGACTATCAAGCCAATCTATAGTTCAGTGACGAGTGTGGGTGAACATGCCAGGGTCAGAAACATTTGTACCGAATCCTGATGACAACCCATTAAATCTACTGCACTTGACTATTACATTCCAAACAGCAAAACTAACATCTGATGCAGAAGGCGGAATGATCCCGAGATCATATCGAAGCTCTGCAGTTCTGCCACATTCAGACATAAATGTCGATGGACTATTAAACAACTCACTGGAGGAGTGGACTCCACAAATATCGCTATCCTACTTAATAGAACAGCCCTTACATCAGTGTAAAAGACAAGGATGTAGCATGTTCACCGTCCTCAGTCAGACGTGTTGAGTTGATGAACCACCTCACTCTCGCCATGATGCCCACAGAATCACAGATGCCAGTATTTAATCAATCTGATTCACTGTATATGACATGAAGAAACAGCTGAACACAATAGATACGACAAAGGCAATGGTCCTGACACCATTCCTGTAATAGGACTGAAGACTTGTGCTGCACAAGCCGTGCCCCTGGGAAGCTGTTTCATTCCAGCTCCAACTCTGACATCTCCCTGTCAATGTGGAAAATTACTCAACTATGTCCAGTTCTCTAAGAGAGGAATAATTACAATCTGACCAATTACCACCTCCTCAGTCCCATCACGACAGTCAAATTGGTTGGAGTTCTTTTTGACAGAGCTGTCAAACAGCACAGAAATAACCAGCTCAGTGTGGTTTCCAATAGGTCCCCATGTGGAGATGGTGCTGTTGTGGAAATGTCACTGGATTACTAATCCAGACCAGGCTAATGCTCTGGAAGCTGGTGGAAGTTAAAAACAATTAATAAAATATTGACATCTAAAATCTGGTGTCAGAAATAGTGACCTTGAAGCCAATGTCGATTATAAACATCAATTTCCTTCCCCAGCGTACTTTCAGGAAGTGAATCTCCCATGTTTTCCTGCTCTGGCCTAAAAGTGACTCCAGACGCACAGACGTTTGATAAATAATTAATGATCTCTGAAATGGCTAAGCAAGACACTCAATTTATCAAACTGCTCCAAGGTCTTAAAGGGTAAAACTGGACAGATCACTTGGCCCCAGCCTCAGTATCAGAACGAAAATACAGTCCTGTTGACCCTACAGAGGCCTTCTTCGTAACATCTGAGAGCTGGTGGCAACATCTACAGCGCTTTCCCACAGACTGCACAGAAATATCGGGAAAGGAGCAGGTCATTCAGCACACTGAGCCTCCTTCATTGCGCACCTTTCTTCATAAAGTGAGCTCCTGCTCACTGTGACGTGATGCCATCCCCGGCACCAGCTGAACAGCAAATTCCTGCCTCAGGATCCTCTTTCTGCAAAATGCACCCTCAGCGAGTTCAGCTAAAACAGAATGTAATCCAGTCTGCAAGACTTGAACTTGAGCCTGAAAGTGGGATTTGTAGTCTACATTTAGAAGGAACTTTATTTCAAACGGGGGGAGAACCTTGGAGAGAACTGGAATTCTGCGTCGGCATCACGTGGTCAGTCAACTCGCGAGCTTTCCGGTGAAGACCCTGGTGAAAGGTACATTGCTGAGCTGAAAATGTGTTGCTGGAAAAGCGCAGCAGGTCAGACAGCATCCAAGAAACAGGAGAATCGACGTTTCGGGCATAAGCCCTTCTTCAGGAATGAGGAAAGTGTGTCCAGCAGGCTAAGATAAAAGGTACGGAGGAGGGACTTGGGGGAGGTGCGTTGGGAATGCGATAGGTGGAGGGAGGTCAAGGTGAGGGTGATAGGCCTGAGTGGGGTGGGGGCGGAGAGGTCAGGAAGATGATTGCAGGTTAGGAAGGCGGTGCTGAGTTCGAGGGATTTGACTGAAACAAGGTGTTGGGAGGGGAAATGAGGAAACAGGAGAAATCTGAGTTCATCCCTTGTGGTTGGAGGGTTCCCAGGCGGAAGATGAGGCGCACTTCCTCCAACCGTCGTGTTGCCATGGTCTGGCGATGGAGGAGTCCAAGGACCTGCATGTCCTTGGTGGAGTGGGAGGGGGATTTGAAGTGTTGGGCTCCGGGGTGGTTGGCTTGGTTGGTCCGGGTGTCCCAGAGGTGTTCTCTGAAACGTTCCACAAGTAGGCAGCCTGTCTCCCCAATATAGAGGAGGCCACATCGGGTGCAGCAGATGCAATAGATGATGTGTGTGGAGGTGCAGATGAATTTGTGGCGGATATGGAAGTGACTTTCCTCATTCCTGAAGAAGGGCTTATGCCCGAAACGTTGATTCTCCTGTTCCTTGGATGCTGCCTGACCTGCAGCGCTTTTCCAACAAAACATTTTCAGCTCTGATCTCCAGCATCTGCAGTCCTCACTTTCTCCTCGAAAGGTACGTTGCTGCAGTCAGTGACTGTAGTGTTAATTTGTTGCATTTACTGAACTAATTAATTTCAATATATGTTTTAAAGATTTATGTAGACTGTGCTATTGTTTGTGTTCGACTGTCTATTATTTTTGTTTTGATTTTTACTGATATTATTGGAAGTTCGCCGCTTACCCTCTATTTCCAGTTGGTCTCCTTGTTTTCTATAATAGTGTTCCACAGGATTGCAGCTGCCGCATAATCGGAGAAGTACCTGTAATGACCGCTGATCCTCTATCTCCACACCATACTACTGCTCTCTTCCTATTCCTTTAGTGTCTAGAAATCCTTATTTATATTCAACGCCTCGGCTTCCACAGCCTAATGTGGTCGAGGCTTCCCCAGGTTCACCGGTCTCTGATTTCAGACATTTATTCTCATCACAGTGCAGTTTGGCCTGTCTGTACCTAATGATGTGGGCCCTTGTTTTAGCCATCCCAGCCAGGGAATTGTCATCCTTGCTTCCATACTGTCTCGCCCTGTCGGCGATGTACATAGTTCACCATGTTCCTAAACCTTATGGAATACAGACCCAGTCAACTCAACTCTGCTCCCACAACAAGCCTATCATCCCAGAGATCAGTCTGGTCACTCTTCATTCCCCCCCCCCGCCCCTCAATGTCAGGTTTGTCCTTTATTAGGTAAGGGGAGACCACAACTGCACACAATACTGCACAATGTTCGAGATTGGGTCACGCCAAGACCATGTACGACTGTAGTAAGACACACTTACTCCTGGACTCAAATCCCATTGAAGTGAAGGTCAACACACCATATGTTTTCAACAATGCTGTGTATTACCCCAGACAACTGAGCCTGCTCTAACCTTAGTGGGAACATTACAGCAGGCTGGTAATGTTTTGCTGTTGCTGTACAGGAGGTTAGTGAGATCACATCTGGAGTAATGTGCTTAGATTTAATCTCCTCATTGAGGAAACGACATTGAAATTAACTCAGAGATTATTACCTCAAATGATTTCTGCAACAAAGATGTTATTCATAGAATCGCTATAGTGTAGAAGCAGACCATTTGACTCATCGACTCCACACTGATACGCTGAAAACCATCACATGCAAACCCCAATCCCCCCAACCCAGTCTCTGCAAGCTGACATTCTCCATGACTATTCCACTTAGCCTGCACATCTTGGGACTGTGGGAGGAAACTGGATTACCCGATCGTAACCCTTGCAAGCACAGGGACAATGTGCAAACTCCACACAGACAGTTACCGAGACTGAAATTGAACCCATATATCTGGTGCTGGGAGGCAGCAGTGCTAACCACTGAGCTACCTCTGTGGGCAATGCAGCTTGCCTACGCAATTCAATCCTCGAAACGTGGCATAACAGCAGGGAGCTTCCATACATCTCAAACCTGTCATTGAGCAACAGGAGGTGGACATTTAGATCTTGAGTGGTTTGGTCAGGAATAGGCACAGGTTATGCAAGCCATCGAGTTTATATAATTTCGGAACACCAAGAGGACATTCAGCCCATCGAGTGTGTAAAGCAGGAACAGATTGAGACCCATCAGTCACCCATGCTTGTTGCACATCAATTGGAGCAGATCTTTTACAGCCTCGTGCTTGTCACACAGGAATTGTGAAAGGGAACGTCGAGGTTATAGAAAGGGAATAACTTCACTCAGAAATGAAAAGGTATGAGTAAACGATTGGGACTGAAGGCAAATTGTTTATTTCTGCTATAAAGAAATTAACGGGAGACTTTCAAAGTAAAAACACAATCCATCACAGTCGACATGGTTTTATTAAGGGTAAATCATGTTTGAGTGATTTGCTTATTTTTTTTTAAATGCAACAAGCAAGATGAACAAATGGGATCCGAATGATGTATTATATCTGGACTTTTAGAAGGCAATGCACATAGTGCCTGACAAAAGATTAATAACAAATACAAGAGCACATGGGGTTAGGAAAATTTATTTGCTTGGCGAAAGTATTCGCTAACCAATAAAAAAAAAGCATGATATGGAAGTGCTGGCTTTGGACTGGGTCGGACAAGGTCAAACATCACACGGCACCAGGTTATAGTCCAACGGGTTTATTTCATAACACAAGCTTCCATAGCGCTGCTCCTTCGTCAGGTGTTAAAAACAGAATTTATGAGGAAAGATCAAAGGGTTGTACAACTCACATGCATGAATTGAATACATCAAAGATGGCTCCTAAATCATTAATTAATTGGAATGGAGATGAAGGTTTTGATTGATTAATATGCAAATCTGAGAATTTATTTCAAATCACTGCCTGAAGACACCTTCAGGTATTATCAATGTAAAGGAGGTGACCCCTCCAGACAGGCAATGTATTTTACGGTGAGGTCTTGTTTGGAGTCTGTCTGTGTCTTCACCTGGATTCAGTCTGATTTCATTTCCAAGGTAGGAGTTTATAAAATACCGCATTGATTGACTGTATACAAATTATCCATATTTTGGCAAAATATAATGTATGTGCAACTACAAATCGGCAAATACAAATTCACCCCAGATTTATGTGTGCATGTGTGTTTGCGTACACGCCGATATGTGTGTTTGAGAGCGAGGTGGAGTGTCTGCGTGAGAGGGAGAGAGACAGGGTGTGCATACGTGTGAGAGAGGGGGAGTGTGTTTGTGTTCGGGGAGGAGAGAGAGAGAGTGCATGGGTGTATTTAAGGGGGAGAGCGAGAGAATGCATGTATCCTTGTTAAAACACAGACAGATTTGGCAGATTCACTTCTCCACACACACTCACACCATAATTTCAGAGCTTCTCCTCTCTGCAGCGTCTGCTCCATTTGTTGCTCATGTTACAGACCCAGATGCTGTCACTACACTCCCCTTACTGCATCCAGAGTTGCGTCACAAAATCCTCAGGTCTCCCTGAATGTCTGAGGCAGCTCACAGCATAACTTGCAGCGAACCATCCGCAGCACCTCCACTAACTTTTCGGTAACAGGAGCCAGTCAGAACCCCTCAGCTACAAGATAGACGCCTGGTCCTTTGCAATAATATCCGAGGGGCTTCCTCATGTTACTGACCACACGATCATCTGAGAGGGACAAACAGGCTTTCAGTGGACAGGCACATACAAGTTTCAAAGGCATGTCTCAAAGCTGCTGGACCCCATTACACAACATGGAGCAACAGCCTGACACATACCATTTCATTGTTTCTGAGCTTCACAATACCAACACTTTATATTTTCGGGTGCCAAAAAATCAACACCAGGGAAAGGTACAGAAAACAAACAATGAATTAACTGATAACATGTTGTGAAAATATGGATAAGGGGACAGAGGAGTGGGAGTAATTGGAGAAGTGAGACAATGGTAGGTCCAATCACAAGAATGGAAATATTCATTATTTCCAGATTCTTGAAAAATTATTGCCAGGTCAGTTGAAATGGCTAGTTACTTCAAATTATGAATCTGCCTCACAGAACTATCCCAAACACCGCCTGCGTTTAGATACAAGCCATGGAGTATCGGACTCAGATTTGTTATAGCAGGTTTGAAGCTGAGAGAGTCAGCAGCAGATTATTGGCTTCATTAAAACTGTATTTCATAGCTCAAAGTTCAAATAACAAATGGGATGAACCAGTGAAGTATATTCTGCAGGTGTTGAGAGTTAAATTTAAAAATGGTCAGGATATGATGTCAGTAATCAGCTCGTGTCTAAAGGGATCATCATAGATGTGACTCATCTGTTTCAGCCTCAGTAATTGGCCAGGGGTGAGATGGAGTCAGAGGAAGGAAACGGAATTTGAACCAGAACAGAAGATAGTGTCCTCCAAGCTCTCAATATTTAAGTAGCAAGGGCAGTGATACAATGAATCCTGGTTCATAGCTGAAAATGAGTAGTTCACCCCACAAGGCGCAGTGTCAGAACTAAAGAAGGAGAGAAAGAATGAAACAAGTTCACTGTTGTTGTTCCTGGTGGTTTGGAGAATGCATGCTTGCAGAGTAGAGTAATTGAAAAGAACAGTAATGTAGTTGCACATGATTAATGCAAATAATAAATGGACAGTGAAAATTACCGGGGACTCCTACAATAGCCAGGATAGGATAATAAAAATATCGAATAATGTAAAGTGCATATTTGATCCGCGGTGAAAATGGCCACCAATAATATGTAGAAAGAATTGAAACATAACCAGATAAACTCCTGTCCATTTTTGTAACATTCCAGTTTATTGTTTTCAGATTCTAATCCATTGTTGGAACATTCGAGTTTAATGTTCTCAGATTCTGATTTCTCTTCCCCTTCTCTCTGGAGCTGATGATATTTGTTAGTGCTATCCGTGTTGCTCCCACTCATACCATGGGATGACATATCGAACAGAAACCATTTATCATTAAAAGATGGACACCCTCCACTGGGATAATTATAATTCACTGAGACTGACATTAATCACAATCACGAAACAAACAGATTCAGTTAACGAATTCCATACATCATGTTATACATCACAATGAAAGGGAGAATCTACTCAGTTTGAATACAATAGATAAGGTTTGCTGAGGGATCGATTATAAATCCTCCAATCTTATTAATCTTTCTTCCCTGTATGTGAGAGCATTGCCGGAACACTGCTGGGTTGGATCTGTTTTGTCCTGTTACTTTAGAGGACATTAATAAAATAACAGACGGCTGCAAAAGGTGTCTGGTCAGGAAGTTTCTAGATACCTTTCTGTAATGCTGCTCCTAGTTTAAAATGTCATGTTATCAAGTCATGCATAACCTTGAGACATCATGCAGACCATTGAAACTGCTGCTCAGAAATAGGGAAAAACAGGAGGCAGTCACTCGACTGCTCGAGACTGGGACATAGGGACAGGAAGGAGACACTCAACTGCTCGAGACTGGGACACAGGAACAGAAGACAGTCACTCAACTGCTCGATACTGGGACACCGGAACAGGAGGCAGTCACTCCACTGTTCGAGATCGGGACACAGGAACAGGAGGCAGTCATTCAACCGTTCGAGACAGGGACACAGAAACAGGAGGCAGTCACTCAACTGCTCTTACTGGGATGGGGGAAATCAGGCTGCGAATGAGGCCCCGGATCCTGTTACGCAGGAACACAAGGAGGTGACTCACTCCCCATCAGTATGGGTCACTGGGAGAGAAGGGGAATTGTCTTGTTTCTGACAGAAATATCTGAATAAGTTGAATGAGCGAGCCTTTCAATCCTGCTCCAACCTTCTCCAAGACCACGGCTGATGTGATTGTGATTTCCTCATTCCATTTTACAAAGATCCCCCTCTCTGCAGCCTCTGTTCCATTCTTGTTCATGTTGCAGACCCAGATGCTCTTACTGCAGCCCCCAAGACCCATCCAGAGTCGGTCACCAAAGCCTCTGGCTTTCCGGAATGTCCCACAGCAGCTTAAAGCACAGTCTCCAGGAAACCGCCCCCAACATTTCCACGAAGGTACCAAAATTAGAATTAAGTCAAATGTCAGTCACATGCAAGTCGGAAGCCTGGTCTGAATCAGTAGCAGTTGAGGGGATTCATCATGTTACTGAGCACACGATCAGCAGAGAATGATTAACACAGGCGTTCAATGGATTGGCACAGAGCAAGTTACAAAGATGTGCCTGAAAATTGCTGAAATCCCACTGTCCAACATCGAGCACAGGGCAGGATACCGTTAAGTCAAAGAAAATGCAAGCTATGCATTTTGAACATTGTTTCTAAGCTTCTTAATGTTGGAAGCTGATGCTCTCGGGTGAGCAACATTCAAGGCAAGGGGAAGATATGGGACAGTAATTCACATTAAAACTGAACAATTAAAATTGGATGTCAGGGTTTAAATAACAACAGTTTAAATAGCAACAAATGGGAGGGATTTGGGAAATAGACAGAGAGAGAGACTCAGACACAGTGTTATGGGAGGATGTGTTCACAGGTTTCAGAATGCTGAAGTGAAGACATTTGGATGGCATCTCACAACATAAACTGGTATTTCCGGGAATGAATAATTAATGGAATATTGGTGTGAGCCAATTTTGTATCCACATGGCTAGTTCGCCCTGTATCCCATGTGAACTAAACTTGTTAACCAGTCTGCCATGTGGAAATTTGTCAAATGTCTCACTAAAGTCCATATCGACAATGTGCATCTCTCGGCCTCAATGAATCCTCTTAGTCACTTCTTCAAAAAAACTCAGTCAATTCAGTGAGACACGATTCCCCATGCTTCAAGCCATGTTGTCTATCCCTTGTCAGTCCTTGCCATTCAAAATACATGCAAACCTTGTGCCTCATTATCCTCACCAACAGCTTGCACTCCACTGACGTCAGGTTCACCGATTGTTCCTTACCGTCCTTCTTAAATAGTTTTAGTAATTGCACCAAGTTAGCAAATCTCCTATCTTCCGGTATCTCATCTGTGAAAATTGACAATACAAATATCTCAGCAAGGATCCCAAGAATCACTTGCCTCGCTCCCACAGAGTTCTAGGGTACACCTGATCAGATCCTGGGGATTATCCCACCTTTATAGGCTTTGCGAAGTCCAGCACCTCCTCCTCTGTAATACAGACACTTTTCACAATATCACTGTTCATTTCCAATGTTCTCTGGCTTCCATATCCTTCTGCACAGTCAAAATGCTTTTTTAGTGCCGCCTCCATCTCCTGTGGTTTCGCACATCGACAGCTTTGCTGATCATTAAGTGGCCCAAAACTCTCATGAGGTACTCTTTTGTCCTTAATGTACGTGTGGAGCACATTTGGATTATCCTTAACATTATTTGCCAAAACTATCTCATGTCCCCATCATGGCCTCCTTATTTCCCACTTAAGTATACTTCTACTAGCTTTAGACTCACTAGACATTGACTTTAAATATGGAATTAAGAGGCTAATGAAGATGATGAATCCATTTTCGATTTTTGCAAAAAAACCCATCTGGTTCGCTGATGTCATTGAAGGAATTAAACTGCCACCCTCACCTGTCATTGGTTACATGTGACTCCAGACCGACAATAACTGCCCTTTGGGTGATTGGTGATGGGCAATAAATGCAGGCCCAACCAGTGATACCCTCATCCCATGAATGAATATTGAAAAAACCTCGATGCCTGCTCTCTCTACCTGACATATACTTCCCTATTATCCGTGACTAGAACCTCAATTTCTCCAGTCCTCCAGCATTCCTTACACCTACCAGCCTTATCCTAAATCCAAACAGTGATATACTGTCTCTGTGCTTTTGATATCTCATTTTTGAAGGCTTCCCTCTTCTCAGCTGGCCCGTTGTCTGCGAATATCTGCCCCAATCCTGTTTGGAAGTTCTTGCTAATATCATCAAAATCGGCCTTGCTCCAATTTAGAACATTATCTTTTATTCTCAGTTCATTCTTTTCCATCTCTATTTTAAAACTAATCGAATTATGATTATTTGTCCCAAAGTGCTTCCCCACTGATACCTCAGTCACCTGCTGTGCCTTATTTCTCAAGCGTAGGTCATGTTTAGCTCGTTCTCTGTGATGGAGAGTATTGGATAAGGCCATGGTGTACCTTTCATTCAATACCAGCCAGATTCTCCAACCCATCATGGTTCGAGGTACTCACCATCGCCCGGATACCCCTGGATATTCCGTTATCCCTGGCACTAGTGTCATCTTCAAAGCCCAATGGGCACATGGTTGACCTTTCTCCGTTTGGAAATGCCCTGCACAGTTTACCCCAAGCATGGCAGATAAGGGGCAATTACACCATGGTTTGTCGACAGAGGCACGGAGGTCCTTGTGGATAAGCTAGTACAGAGGGGGACCATTCCCTTCCAAAAGGAGGCCACATCACCAGACCCACCGAGCATAGTCTGAGCTCACCACCCACCTCAGTGCAGTATCTGCGCTGTGAAGAAATATCTAGCAATACAGGAAAAATATTAATAACCTTCGCTGCTCTGTAAGGATAAGGGTCACTGTATTTTTTCTGCTCCATCACACTCACTGTATATCTGTTGCAGCAGCGACCCCCGAACAAGGCTCATGCTTCTCCACTCTCACTGCTGCATGCAGTACCTCCCGCGCCTCTCTCTCTCTCTCGTCCCCTCTCGCTCCCCCCACAATCCCCCCACAACACTAATAACACTGCATGAATACAGCACTGTGGACTGACTTCCTCCAGGCGCCTCACCATATCTACCCCCACCTACACCAGCACTTACAGCAGAGCCACCCACTCTTACCCTCACTCCCTCCCCTTCTCCATTGCAGGAGAAACATCCTGGTAATAGGACAGAAATGACCAGGTCGGGTGGTGGAGTGCCTGATATCCATTCCCCCAGCACCCCCTTTTCCCCTGCCATATGAGGAGTACCCTGGTACAATCGGAGAAGACTGGGATGCCGCGTAAGGAGATTCTGAACCATCCACCTCCCAACAACCAAGTAAGGAGCAATGTTCAGTGATGGGCAATTCTCACTTTAAACCCACTGTCAGTTCCATTTCCCCCCGGCACAACTTAGAAGCCGAGGCCCTGATGCCATCTCCCTTTTGTGTTGAGCTGGTACAAATAGAATTCCCACGGTTTCGGTTGGCAGGAGTATGGGCTCACAACACACCATCTCCACCACCTCCCAGAAAGCGAGCAAGGAGAGTCCCTCCTCCTGTAAACAGCTCAGACACTGAAACTAATCTGTGAGATTTACTGCTACCCCTACTTGTCCTGACATATTCAATAATCTGTGCTCATATGCATCCAGCACCCTCTGCTCTTGCACCTCCTTTATAACGGTACAGCCTGTTTAATATTGCCTATCTACCAAAGAGCATCACCTCACACTGTTCTGCTTTGATCGGCATCTGCCATACACCTGAACACTACACCAGAATATAACTTTCCTGTTGGAATTCCACACCGTCCTCAACAAACGTTACAATTCTTCCTGGCTTGATATCTGCAAACATTGAAATTGTCCTACAGTCCCACTCCACATAGAAATACTGACACACACCAGACAAAACAACTGAAGTATTGACAATGTTATCATGGAGCGAGAGAAATACTGACACACTCTCCATGTCTGTGTTATTGTCAATGTATAGCGAGTGCCTGTATGTGTCTGTATTCGTTTGTGCATCTGTGTGGGGCGGGTCTGGCAGTCTCTGTGGTGTTTAAAGTGTTGTAATATCCCCCGATATGGGTTCTGAGTAAGAATCACTCGATTCAAAACGTCAAGTTTCATTTCTGTCCAAAGATACTTCCAGAGCTGCTGGGCTTTCTGTTCTTGTCAATCTCTGTTGCACTAAAAGAAAGTGAGGACTGCATATGCTGGAGATCAGAGCTAAAAAATGTGTTGCTGCAAAAGCGCAGCAGGTCAGGCAGCATCCAAGGAGCAGGAGAATCGACGTTTTGGGAATAAGCCTGATTTCAGAAGAAATGAACTGATGTCAGCACATAAATACTCAGATACACAAACACATGAACAAACACACACAAACACACATGCAGAGATACAGACACTAATGCTCATAAGACAGAGATAGATAGGTTTGGATGAATAAGGGTGTCAAGGGTTAGAGAGAGAAGTCAGGAGAATGATGTTGAGAAATCTCTAAGCCGTTAATAAATGGCATTCAGACACGATGGGCAGAATGGCCTAATTCAGCGTTTGTAATGCTCGTTGGGTGTCATGCTATCAGTTATTCTCTTCTTGGGACAGGAGCAGAGAATGAGTTTAATACATATTTGCTTGCAAAGAGTCAGTGGTATTATTGGACAGGTTTAGATGGATGAATGGTTTATGTTTATGCCTAATTATTCTGTCCTTGTGTTTCAAAAGAGGTGGTGATTTGATGTTAGGTTATCAGTTTAAAATAACGGGTCCCATACTGAAATAAGGACGCCACTTTCACTTTAGTATTGTACTATCTGTAGGGTCCTCATCCTCAGGGAGCAGTGAGGACTCGGTTTTTGAAGATATTCAAGGCTAAGCTTGACTGATCTTTGCTGGACAGGAGAGTCAATGTTTATTGGGAACAGACAGGAGACGAATGGTTAGACACACTCGGATCAGTCATGAGCAGAATAGCCACTTGCTGTCCCGACCCCATGTGTTATTCTCTTAACCCAAACTCGATGCTGTTACAGGAATATACTGCTGCCATTACCCCATGTATTGTGCACTCCATTCACCCCTCGAAGCAGTGACAGAGATAGTGGTCCACCTCAGTCAGCCAGTCATTATCGTTACCATGAGACTAGGGGACACCATTCTGCCTTATAAAGAGGTACAGAGGAAATTATAACGAATTAATTTAGCTCATTGAGTACATTTTACTGCACAGGAGGCCATTTAAACTGCCTGAGCTGCTACATAGGAAGCTTCTGCTAGCAGAAAATAGAGAGTAGTGATAAATGCTTATTTTCACATTACAAAGCTATAATTGGTGGAGTGCCTCAGAGATCACTATGGGATCATCAACGATCAATATCTATATCAATGATCTGGAGGAAGGGACTGACTAAACACCAGGATGGTAATCCAGTATGTCAACAAATGGAGGTCGTGTGTCATCAATGTGATATAGGCAAAGGGAGGTTAGTGAGCAAACCTTCAATAGATGTAGCATAATTTGATATGTCTATTTTGGATGGAAGGATAAAACAATGCTAAACAATTTAAGTAGAGAGAGATTGCAGAACTCTGTGATACAGGCGATTTTGATGATTCTGGTACATGAATCATATGTAGTTTGTCTACACTTGCAGCAAATGATTTGGAAGCTAAGTGGAATGATTATGTTTCTGGCAAAGAGTACCAGATTATATCAGGAATGTTTTACTGCATCTATGCAAGGGAAAATTGAGGAGTGCAGATGCTGGAGATCAAAGTCGAACAGTGTGGGGTTGGAAAAGCACAGCCAATCAGGCAGCATCCGAGGAGCAGGAGAATTGGGTTACGGGTATAAGTCCTTCATCAGGAATCTGCCTGAAACATAGAGTCTCCTGCTCCTTGTTTTCTGCCTGACCAGTTGTGCTTTCCAGCATCATAGTTTTAGAGTCTACATCTGTACAGGGCATTGCTAAGACCACATCTGACACATTATGTGTTTTGATCCCTTAACCTAAACAAAAATTGTTTTGGAAACTTATCAACAATGTCTTGTTCACACGTTTCTGGAATGAAGGCCTTTTGTTCCGAAACATTATCAACTTTGGACTTAGATGAGAAATCTTTTTGAAGCATAGATGATTTTGAGAAAAATATCAGCTGGATACATATTTTCTCTTCTCAGCGAGACTAAAACTATGGAATGAATTTTAAGAATAAAATGCATTGATTTTAGCACAGCTATTATGAAGACATCAAACGATTTTTAAAAATTAAGCATAAACATACCACAATATCATCAAATTATAAAACAGGAATTTCTTTTTTGCTAATGAAGGAATTTTATTTTTTGCTAATGAATGGCACTGTGTATAAAAACAGCAGTGATGCTCTTGCATATATTCCATTATGACCCATTCCAGAGAATGTTCACGACGAGGGCACATGGTACAGTTTGGTGTTCAGTTGATATTGTTGCATGTTTCAACACAGAGAGGGAGAACAATGTTCCCTGCCTGAGAAGCCGCAACTGATTGATCCCTCTCTCTTATTTTGTTCCACCTGACAACAGTAAAGTTCTGACTCACCTCTACCTGATGAGTCGTGCAGAATCCCTGATGAGAGATTCATTGAAATCTCCCTACCGTCTGAAGCAAAGGGAATTCAGGTAAATCCAACTATTCTGTGGAGAAATCACATTACATTCAGCTTGTCTGCGCAGAATGACTTCAGAGGACAGAATAACATTTGGGATAGTCTATCATCTATCCATTTGTTATGAGTTCACTTACTATGGAACTCTGGAAAGCTTTCATTTTTCTGTTTTTGTCTTAAGGTGTGTGTGTGTGTGTTTCACAGTTTTCTACAAGATGAGCCAGACTGACACTTATATAATTAGCCATATCACTTAACTTTGAAATTTGCCGAAACCAATGGAGCAGTGTGACTGCAAAAGGGAACAGTGACCCTGCAACATTGGTTGGAGCACGAATGAGAAATTCTGAAAGGACTGTTCAAGTGGGAATTTCATTCCCCAGAAATTTATGGTCTCTGGAATTTTGCATTTATTCAAAGTTATGTCTGTTAAATATTTGATAGACAAGTGAATGTAGGAAAATGGTGCATGTACGGAAGAAGTACTGCTGAGACCACAAGCAGATCAGCTACGATCTTAGTGCGTGACTGAGCAAAGACAAAGTTTCTAATGGCCTACTCCTGCTACTCAGTCTTATGCTTCCATATTCCATTCAGCCCCTCACAGATCCTGCACAGTAGCAGATGGAGGCCACTTGCTCCAAATAACTGGTCCACAGTAATAGAGGATCTCCTTCTGTCCCTCACAACTGTCACACACAGTTTGGTGTGGGTTGGAAAATGTTCATTCAAAACCCAAGCTGTGTTCAAAATACGCCTCTGATCTCTTTATAGAGTGTCTCCTCTCTGCAACTTGTGCTTCACTTGTTGGTCATGGTGCAGACTCAAAATCACTGTGATTACAGTCCACATACCTCACCCTGAGATGACTCATAAAATGCTTTGCTCTCTCTAACTGCAACATCCAATAACGGAATGTTCAGGAAAATTACAACCATGAACTTTCTAATTACAGAACATTACAACATGAGGAACAGGATCAGACGGTAATTCGGATCGTCAGGCCTGCCGTGCCATTGTATAAGATTATGGTTGATCCAATGTTAGCATCAACTTTGCTTTAGTTCCCAATTCTTCACATCCCATACTCTATGACAGATAAAAAAAGTCTTACCTCCTCTGTAAATACTTTCAGTGATCCAGCTCCCCGAACTCTCTAGACCAAATAATTCCTGACATTCACTATCCTCTGTGAAAATGTTACACTCCCCAAACATACATAATAACCTATTGGTATGTTCAAAAGAGGTGAACACTGCAGCTCATGTATGAGTGACAGACCCTGATATCAAGGCCGGTGTTGACACAGGATTGTATCAAGAACGCTGACTGAATTAAATTTAATAGGAATCAGCCACAATCACTCCCCTAGTCAGCCATCGCACAGAGGAAGATGTTCGTGGTTGGTGGATGTCAATCCTCTTAGACTCGGGATATCCCTACAGGAGATCGTCGGGGTAGATTCCTCGGCACAATCATCTTCAGTGGTTTCATCAATGTCCTTCCCCATCATAACGTCAGAAATGGGGATGGTCATTGAACATTACACAATGTTCAGAACATTTTCCTCCGTCAGCTCCTGAAGCAGTTTGTGTCCATGTGCAGCAAGACCTGGACTGCATTCAGGCCTGTGCTGTTAATATGTTGGTAACATTCATGTAACAGCACGGCCGAACATTACACAAGTCCACAGCAAAAAGAGGAGCTCTTTCAGTCTCTCAAGCTGTTTACACACGAATATGAGCAAGCATTCAGCCCATCGAAACTACTGAACAAGAAGTGAGACAGCCCATTCAATCTTCCTGCCTGGTACACAGGAAGAGGAGGGGACTGGTCAGCACTTCGAACTGTTAAACAGGGACACGTGGAGCCCAGTCTCCCGAAACTGTTCCACGCGACCAGAAAGAGGCCTTTCAGCCTCTTAAAGGCTTATGCAGGAATAGGAAAATGCCACTGATACTCCAACATAACAAATCACAGATCCAGATCCTGCACTGATAGACGGCTTCAAGATGTTACTCGTGGCACATTGCCGGTGGAAGATGTGCTCCTTAACGTGGTTTGCTGGCAGCAAGGACGGAAGCCAGATGATTTCTGTTACATCTTAAGGAGACATCTTCCATCTCCGAAAAGACAGACCCATGTTCTCCATGGGGGTCTGAGGCTGGTGGGAATAGTTAACTGTTTTATATTGAAGATATTGTGGCTGATGTTGGGATTGTGTACAACATGACGTTCAGTGCAGGATCACACACCACTGCATTAATATGTGGAGTTCATATTCAAAGTCTGGATTTCCTGCTCTCTCATTGATATGAGTAGTGGGGGTGGATGGAGGGAATGTTCTCAGAGATATTAAAAGTATCAAGACTCTCATAACCTGAGTTAAAAAAAAAATCCATGGGATTTATCATCGTATCAGTGTCTGTTTAGATCATCATATGTGATTGTCCATCCCCCTGAAGATTCAATGCAATCCCGTCTTATTCTCTCACAGTGCGGCTAATTAATGTTCACTCACTCCTCATGGTACCATCATCCCTAGGATTAGTTTGGTGGAACTCATTTTCACTCTTTCTCTCGTAAGACGATCATTCCTCATAATAGAGAGAAAATCTGTGAACAATACCCCAAATACTGCCTCAACAACACTCTCAGGGATGATCACAATAATTATTTTCCCTCACTTCGCCGTCTTCATTTCTTTCTTATGGTATACATTTTAAAAATCCCTCTGTATATACTGCCACTGATACCGAATTTACAACTTACTTACCTCTTTATGTCAGTGTCAATAAAGCCAGCACCAGAGGTATCTATCGAGACGGATATCACTCTCGGCGAGAGACTCAATGAGATGGAATATACCTAAAATAAGAAATAGTCACCTAACTGATGGAAATGAGCTGTAGAGATATGGGAAACAGGAAGTGGAAGGAAGCTATCTTTACTCCTGTTCTTTTTCGCGGGGTATATGGATCCCTGGTCAGACCAGCATGTTAACCCTATCCTAAACTGACCGGCAGGTTCAGCTGTTCCACAGGGCAGTAAAGAGTGGATTTGCAGTTACTCGGAGACCTGACCAACGAAGGATAACCCATTGCCTTCTCTAAAGGACGTGAGGCAAGCAGATGGGCTTCTGTTTATTACAAATGGTGATGGTTTATTTTAAATTCCATCAACTTGGTTCATCAGACATGAACAGATTATTATTCCGTGCGTCTAGAGTTAGAGTCAATGACTTGTGCGCCATGCATTATCTGCGTGTCTGACAGATTCTACGGAGAGAACAAGTTTAACATCACAAGTACAAATCATCTTGTCATGGACATGTCGTTAGAAGGGACTAGAAACAGGTGGATCCGGATTTTATGGTGGCACAAATTCAGAAGTTTATTCAGAAGTTGCACTGAGGCTGACGAGTAGACCGAGACATCATAATGATGGTACTGAGCAGGATTGGTGAGTGGGGAGGATATGGAAATGTAGATCTGTGCAGGGCTAGAGGGTTTATGGAGTTTGAGAACAGTCTTGTTCCTTCTCGTGTTTGAGTGAGCAATTTATAAATAGTAATTTGCTTCAGAGAATTTATCAGAAAAGGAATTTTTGATTGGGAGTGAAGATACTGACTTTTCCTTTTCCCAAGCTTACCTAATATGAGCAGAAACACAGTTCAACCCAGTTTAATAGACAAAGAGAATGACTTACGAGGAACACCAACTAGAGCGAGAATGGGATAGTAGCCTCCTTGTATAATCCAAAGGATAGCTTCGATCCGTAATGCTAATGATATTGAAGGCTGAGAAAGGATGTAAAAACCCCAGGAAAAAATCCTGTCTGTTATTGTAATATTCAAGTCTAATGTTCTCAGACTCTGATCCATTGTTGAAACATTCCAGTCTATTGTTCTCAGATTCTGATCTCTCCTTCCCGTCTCTCTGGAGGTGCTGATCCCTGTTAGTGCTGTCGGTGATGCTCCTGCTCATACTATGGGATGGCACATCGAACCCAGCCCTTATTAAAACAAGAGGTTAATCCTCTAGTGACACATTTAGGATCCACAGAGGCTGACATTAACCACAGTCGCTGAACAAATAGCTCCAGTTAACCCCTTTCTATTCAATACAGTTATTATTAAATTTCAATCTAACGCATAAAAGTTACACATTCGGAATGGGACATGTGAGGGTGACTGAGGGAAGGAATGTTGGAGATGGTAGATTGTGTGTTATCATTCAATCTGAATTGGATATGGGAGTAATGACAGAGGATTGTCAGAACATAAATGATTTTCTCTGATTATAATTGGGAACATACCGTCTGCAACTAGTGATCAGTCAGTACAATATAAATAAAGTATTGAGAGAACGTTTATACTCGATAACCTGACAGGAAAATGTGCCGAAGACAACATGGGGTTATAACAGACAAACGGGATGGATATGTTAACAGAGAATTGTCTGTGACAAATGAAATTCAAATTGTTACTCCAGGATCAGAGAGGACAGGTGAGGGTCATGCTGTTGATTTATTAATGCCAATCAACTGTGATGAAGTGCCACTTACTGGACTTCAATTACAATGTGATTATGGCATTGGGGAGGAGACAGAAAACATTCAGAATTGGGGGACATGGCCGCTGAGACGAGAGTGAGGGAACATGATATTGCCAATTCATCTGTATTAGAACGTTTCTCTTTATAAATCATTTGAAGATCAGATGCAAGTATAAATCTACAATGAAGACTGAGGAGAGCCAATATTACTAAAGACCGTACGACCATAAGACATAGGAGTTGAAACCTGGCCATTCAGCCCTTCCAGTCTGCTCCAACATTCAATCAAAGCTGATAAATTTCTCAAACCCATTCTGCACATAACCCTAGATTCTCTTTACAATTGAGAACGTATCCTACACAGGCTTAAACATACTCAATGACCTGGCCTCCACAGCCTTCTGTGGCAATGAATTCCATAGACACACAATTCTCTGGCCGAAGGAGTTGCTCATTATCTCTGTTCTAAAAGGTCTTCACTGTGGTCTATGTCTCAGCCTCGGTTCCTAGTCATTCCTACCAATGGACACATTTTCTCAAAATCCACTCTGTCCAAGTCATTCAGTATTCTGTAAGTTTGAATTAGATCCCCCCCCCCCCCCCCCCCCCCCGCCCCATCCTTCTAAATTCCATCGAGTACAGACCCAGAGCCCTCACACGTTCCTCATATGTTAAGCTTTTCATTCCTGGGGCCATTCCAGTGAACATTCTCTGAACACCTTCCAGGGCCACTACATATCTGCTAAGATATAGGGCTCAAAGCTGCACGCAATAATCTAAATGTGGCCTGACCAGAGCTTTTTCGTGCCTTAGAAATACATCACTGCTTTTATATTCAATTCCTCTCGAAATAAATCCCTTCAATGTATTTACCTTCGCAACTACTGACTAAACTTGCATTCCTGAAGAATGGCTTATGCCCGAAACGTCGATTTCCCTGCTCCTTGGATGCTGCCTGACCTACTGCGCTTTTCCAGTAACATATATTTCAGTTCTAAACTTGCAAGTTTACCTTGAGAGACACCTGGACTAGGATTTCCAAGTCTCTTTGCACTTCAGATTTCTGAATTTTCTCCCCATTTAGAAAATCGTCCATGCCTCTATTTTTCGATCCAAAGTGCATGACCTCATACTAGCGCATGTTTTACTCCATCTGCCACTTCTTTGCCCATCCACTAACCTGTCCAAATCCATCTGCAGCTTCTCTGTCTACTTCGTGCTACATGTCCCTTTATATCTTTGTAATGTCTGCAAACTTAGCCAGAATGCCCTCCATTCCGTCATCTAGATCATTAAAGTACGAAGTAAAAAGTTGTCCCAACACTGAGATTTGTGGAACACATTTTGTCATCAGCTGCCATCCTGAGAAGGACCATTTTATCCCTACTACCTGTTTTTTGTCAAACAGTCACGCTTTCATCCATGCTAGCACCTTGCCTGTGTCACCATAGGCCCTTCTCTTGACGAATAGTCTCCTGTGTGGATCTTATCAAGGGCCTTCTTGAGGTCTGGGTAATAACATCCATTGGCCCTCGTTGGTCTAAGCTGCTCGTTACTTTCTCAAAAAGGTCCAGCAGTTGCGGCAGGCGTGACCTCCCCTTGATGAAACCATGCTGACTTTGACCTGTATTACCACACACCTCCAAATATTCAGAAACCTCATTCTTCCCAATCGGTTCCAGGATCTTACCCACAACTGAGGTTAGGCGATTTGGTCTGTAATTTTCCGTCTCCTGCCTTATTCCCTTGTTAAATAGGGATTTTACGTTACCGTTATTCCAGTCCACTAGGACATTCCCTGTTTCTAATAATTCCTGAAAGATCATCACTTACGCCTCCACTCCCTGTGAGCTTTCCTCTTTAGAACGCTGTGGTGTAGTCCTTCTGGTCCAGGTGATTTATCCATCTTCAGCCCATTTAGCTTTTCTACCCTGTTTGCCTTGGCGATGGGTGACATACTGAGCTTTGCCCCTTCACATTCTTGAATTTTTGGGAAATTAATTGTGTCCTCAGCCATTTCTTTGCTCCCCCCCCCCCCCCAGACTGTCTGTCCTATGATATTTTCCAGCAGCTCAATGTCCACTTTTGTCTTGCCTTGCCCTTTTTATATCTAAAGAAAATCTTACAATTTTCCTTGATTTAACTGGCAAGCTTACCCTCATATTTAATCTCCTCCCTCCATATTTATTATTTTATTGCCCTCTGTTGGTCCTTGTGAGTTTCCAAATTGTCTGGTTTTCCTCTGCCCTTCATCACATTATACGCTCTTTTGCTATTATTCTGTCCCTGACACCTACACAGCCACCTGTTGAAGGAGTGTCACTCCCAAAGCTCGTGGGCTTCCAGTTAAACCTGTTGGATTATAACCTCGTGTGGTGTAATTTTTAACCTAGTCAGCCATGATTGCTTCATCCTCCCCTTGACCATGCTTCTTTTTTCCCTCGGGACGAATCTCTGTTGTGCCTTCTGAATTACTCCTAGATACTCCTGTCATTGCTGTTCCACTGTTTTTCATGCTAGGCCCCTCTCCCAGTCAATTCTATCCAGCTCATCCCTCATGCCTCTGTAGTTGCCTTTATTCAGTGGAAATACCATTACGTCTGATTCCATCTTCTCCCTCTCAAATTGCAGAATAAATTCAATCATATTAAAATTCACTGCATCCTTCGTGTTCCTTCACTTTAAGTTCTCTTAAATAGTCTGCCTCATTGCACAACACTAAATCCAGTATTTCTTGTTCCTGAGTGGGCTCCACCACATGCCGCTCCAAAAAGACCTAACGAAGATATTCCACAAATTATTTTTCTTGTAAACCCTACCAACCTGATTTTGCCAGTCCTCCCGCATATTGAAATCTCCCATGACTACTGTACTTTGCCTTTTCCACACATCTTTTCTATCTCCTGGTGTGTATTGGAGTCCTGAACATGACGCCAACTATGTTTCTTTTTTCAAACTTTGGCTACACTCAATTCTACCCACACTGATTTTGTGCCATCTGACCCAACTTTATGTCATACAGACAGAGAGATGTAAAGCATAGCAACAGATCCTTCAGTCCAACTCGTCCATGCCGATCAGATATCCCAACCTAATCTAATCCCATTTGCCAGCACTTGGCCTATATCCTTCGTACCTCTCCTATTTACATACACATTCATATGCCTTTTAAATGTTGTTATGGGTCCAGTGTCCACCACTTCCTCCCACAGTTGTTTCCATACACACACCACCCTGTGCATGAAAAAAACTTGCTCCTTTGGTCCCTTTTAATTCTTAGCCTTCTTAACTTAAGCCTATGCAGTCTAGTTCTCTCCTGCCCCAGGGAAAAGACTTTGTCTCTTTATCCCATGCGTGCCCCATGTGATTTTCTAATCCCCTATAACGTCACCCCTCAGCCTCTGACGCACCATGGAAAACAGCCCCAGGCTATTCACCTTCTCCCTATAGCTCAAATAGTCCAACCTGGTAACATGATCAGAAATCTTTTCTTATGGTTTCAAGTTTTTTAAACATTATTCCAATAGCAAGGAGACAAGAATTCTTACGATTGGTTTATTTTAATTCTTACTCATAAGGCAACCGCTCCCCCACCCCACCTATCTTTTCGATAAGATGCATATCCTTGAATATTCAGGAGTCAATTCTGATTTCCTTGCAGCCACGTCTCTGCCAATTTCAATCTGCGCCACAAGCTCATTTACCTTATTCCTTATATGGCATGCATTCAGAGAGAACACTCTCAGTCCTATATTAACCGTCCGTCCTCTCAGTGTCATTTATCTGTCCAGTGTGATTGTTTATACTTTCAATACACTTTGTCCTATTTGTGTCTGTGCTGCAGATTTTACTAACCTCTCCTGAGTTCTGCACTCTTACCTCCACTTTTCATTCCAATTTTCTAATTTCCCCTATAACTGAAACCCCACCCCAAACCTAAAAAAAAATGAAATATGTGTCTGCAACCTTAGTTATGTGATTTGTTAGGACTCTGGTCCCAGCATTCTTCAGATGAAGACCAATCCATCAGAAGAGGTCTCTACTTCCCCAGGAAGACAATATGCTTATTCAGCACGAAATACTGGGATAAAATGACTTTTTGTACCTTCCAAAATATGGAAAATATAAACAGATAAGATTGTTAAAATACACTCATGATCTTGAGCTATCTAACTTGAAATGTGAATTACAAAACCATGGAAATGTTGTGCAAACGTAAATCAATCATTATTCTCAATCATTATTCTCAGCAATTCATAGCTGAGAAACTGATTTCCTCTCTGTCCGTGATCCCCGTCACTGAGATTCTCTTGTCCTATCCTACATACAGTATCTCGAGGGCTTATTAGTTCCTTCTGATGTTCGCCCATCAGTAAATCCACCTTCTTCCTGGAACCAATCAAATGATCTATTGGATTATGTTTAACTCTCAGCAACCCAGCTCTGTGATGTTATTGGAGATAAACGATCTGGGAAGACAACCAGTATCAGCGCAGTGCTCACAGGATATGGCACCAGACAAAGGGCTTGCAGTCCAAAGGAATTCTTAAATAAAATTTCCATCTTCTGTATATTTTTCTCATGTTGTATCCTGATCTATCCAGCTTCACTCTCGTCTAACACCCGTTCCTCTCACTCAGTCTGTCGCTCCACTTGCTATCCACTCTGTTGATCTCCCTTCATATTCTTGCTTTCTGTTTCATTCTCTCTCTCTCTCTCTCTCTCCTTCTCTCTCTCTCAGTCTGTCTCAAATAACTCTCTCTCTATTTTCAGATATTACAGTTGGAGAGCTTGTGGATGTACGATGGGCTGAATTGCCTCCGTCTATGCTGTATGAATTCTGAGGTTCTCTGGCCCACAATAAGGACTTTTAGTGCCTGGAGAAACACGCTGGTCCTGCGAAGGACACAGTACGCAATCATCCATTATCTCTTCCTGTATTCTGACATGTAGTGTCCTCAAAATATCAGACAAAATAGATTAAAATTCAAGCATTTGGGAGGACATTCACCAGATGATATTACAATTTAATAACAGTTCTGCCTTGTAAAATGTGGATTTGCCTCATAGCAGCTCTTCCCAATTAACAGCCCCTCGCTTCTGCCTGATGCTGGTGTAATTGGCCTTCTGCCAATTTATTAACTTCCTGACTTAGTCCATGTTCGTAGCTATCTCAAACCTGAGGGTGTCGTGATCACTGTTTCCAAAATGATCTTCTACTGAATGGTCACTCACCTGGAGTGCCTCATTTTCTAATACGAGGTCCAGTATGGTACCTCCTGTAGTTGGACTATCCACATACCGCTGCAAATAACTTTCTTGGATGCACTTAACAAATTCTACACCGTCTAAGCCTCTTGTTCTCAGGGACTCGCAGTCAATAGTGGGGATGTTAAAGTCACTCACTATACCAACTCTTTTTTAATACACGTTTCCATAATCGGCCTACATATTTTCTCCTCAATCTTTCGGTGGCTGTTGCAGGGACTGCAGTATAATCCTAACACAGTTCTTGCATCCATCTTATTTTTGAGTTCTACTCATGTTGACTCATTGGATGAGCCCTCCAGGACGCCCTCTCTAAGTGCAGATGTAATATTCCCCCTGATTAGTAATGCAACTCCTCCCCCTTTTTTACCTTCCCCTCTATCTCATCTAAAACAACAAAACCCTGGAAAGTTGAGCAGCCAGCCTTGTACATTTCTCAACCAAGTCGCTATAATGTTTACAACATCGTAGTCCCATGTACGGATTCAGGATCTAAATTAATTTGTTTACCCATAATAATCCTTGTATTCAAATAAATACACTTCAGCCAAACACATCAGATCTTGATCTGATATTTGGTTTGAGTTTCCCTGATGTAAATTCTCTGCTGCTATTTTTTCAGTGTTTACAAAAGACTGCCAGTAAAGCAGAAAATATTGTAAACAGACAATTCCAGTGTCCTCCTTTGTCACTTCAATCTGTACATCGATTTCGACAGAGTGCTGGATAATTATTTCACTTTAAACAACTGTCTCCTGCCACTCACTGCATATTCAGCAACTATTTCTGTACCCACTGGATAGATTGCTCTATTCTCCCTCTCTCACGAAATCTCTGTAATATGTACATTGTCCTTTTCTGTATTCACCCAAGCTCCAAGTTCTGACCTGCAAGATTCCTCACATGAAACTAATCACACTTCAGGTTGCCATTGTTTTCAGCGTCCTCTGCTTCTGTGTTGTTGGTCTTAGCTGCACTGGTTTTAGTCTCCAATTCTTCCTTTGTCACTGTATTGTGGACCGACTGCTCTGGTTCCCACTCCCACCTGGCCGCCCACACCGCCCTCCCCCCTGCCACCGACCGCACTAGTTAAAATCCTCCCGAGTTACAATAACAAACCAGCCTGCCAGGAGATTGCTGCCAGTTCAGGTCCATTCCATCCTCTTGTGTATATCCTTCCCGCCCAGGAATCCCAATGATCCAAACATCGGAGATTGCTGCCACTTCAGGTCCATCTATCCTTCTTATGTACATTCTTTCATAGAACATATAACATAGAACATTTCAGCGCAATACAGGCCCTTTGGCCCTCGACGTTGCGCCACCCTGTCTACTAATCTGAAGCCCATCCCACCTACATTATTCCATGTACGTCTATTTGCCTGTTCAATGACGACTAAATGCACTTAAACTTGACGAATCTACTGCCGATGCAGGCAAAGCATTCCGTACCCTTACTACTCTCTGAGTAAAGAAACTACCTCTGACATCTGTGTTATACCTATCTCCCCTCATTTTAAAGTTGTGTCCCCTCGTGTTTGCCGTCCCCACGCTGGTCTCCCTGTCGACCCTATCTAACCCTCTGATTATCTTGTATGTGGCTATTAAGTCACCTCGCAACCTTCTTCTCTCTAACGAGAACAGCCTCAAGGCCCTCAGCCTTTCCTCGTAAGACAGTCCTTCCATACCAGGTAACATCCTAGTAAATCTCGTCTGCACCCTTTCCAAAGTTTCCACATCCTTCTTATAATGCGGTGACCAGAACTGTACACAATATTCCAAGTGTGGCCTTACCAGAGCTTTGTACAGCTGCACCATAACCTCCTGGTTCCGGAACTCAATCCCTCTATTATTAAAGGCCAAAACACTGTATGCCTTTTTAACAACCCTGTCAATCTGGGTCACAACTTTCAGGGATCTGTGCACATGGACACCGAGATATCTCTGCTCATCTGCACTCCCAAGAATCCGACCTTGAGCACAGTCCTTTACATTCCAATTACTCCTGCCAAAGTCTATCACCTCACACTTGTCCACATTGAACTTCATTTGCCATCTCTCAGCCCAGCTCTGCATCCTATCCGTATCTCTCTGCAACCTACTACATCCTTCAGCACTATCCACAACTCCACCGATCTTGGTGCCGTCCGAAAATTTACTAACCCACCTTTCTAAGCCCTCATCCAGGTCATTTATAAAAATGACGAACAGCAGTGGACCCAACACTGACCCTTCCCGTACGCCACTAATAACTGGACACCAATATGAACATGTTCCATCAACTACAATCCTCTGTTTTCTTTCAGCAAGCCAATTACTGATCCAAACTGCATTCTCTCCCACTATCCCATTCCTCCGCATGTTATTTAATAGTCTACAGTGGGCAACGTTATCGAACGCCTTGCTGAAATCCATATACACCACATCAACCGGTTTACTCTCATCTACCTGTTTGATCACTTTGTCAAAAAACTCAATAAGATTCGCCAGGCATGACCTACCCTTCTCAAGACCGTGCTTACTGTCCATGATTAGATTATTCTTTTCTAGATGGTTATAAATCCTATGTCTTATAACCTTTTCCAACACTTTACCAGCAACTGAAGTGAGACTCACTGGTCTGTAATTACTAGGGTTGTCTCTACTACCCTTTTTGAACAAGGGAACCACAATTGCTATCCTCCAGTCCGCAGGCAATATTCTTGTAGACAATGATGATTTCAAGATCAATGCCAAAGGCTCGGTAATCTCTTCTCTTGCTTCCCAGATGAACCTATGATAGATCCCATCCGACCCAGGGAACTTGTCTATTTTCACACCCTACAGTATATCTAATACCTCTTCCTTGTGAACCTCATTCTCTTCAAGTCTAAATGCAGGTATCTTTGTACTTCCCCGCCAACATTTTCATTTTCTATAGTGAACACTTTCGAAAAATATGTACTTAGTGCTTCCCCTATCTCCTCTGACTCCACACACAACTTCCCACTGTTATCCTTGATTGGCCCTAATTTAACTCTCGTCATTCTTTTATTCCTGACATACCGATGGAAAGCCTTAGCGTTAACCCTGATCCTTTCCGCCAACATCTTCTCATGTCCCCTCCTGGCTCTTCTGATCTCTCTTTTTAGGTCTTTCCTGACTTCCTTGTAACTCTCAAGCGCCCTAACTTAGGTTTCACACTTTGTCCTAACATAAGACGCCTTCTTCTTCTTCTTCTTCTTCTTCTTCTTCTTCTTCTTCTTCTTCTTCTTCTTCTTCTTCTTCTTCTTCTTCTTCTTCTTCTTCTTCTTCTTCTTCTTCTTCTTCTTCTTCTTCTTCTTCTTCTCGACTCCCTTCAGTGTAGAAGACTGAGAGGGAATCTGATTGAGACATATAAGATTATTAAAGGATTGGACACTCTGGAGGCAGGAAACATGTTTCTGTTGATGGGTGAGTGCCGAACCAGAGGACACAGCTTACAAATACAATATAGACCATTTAGGACAGAGATAAGGAGAAACGTCTTCACCCAGTGAGTGGTGGCTGTGTGGGATGCTCTGCCCCAGAGGGCAGTTGAGGCCCAGTCTCTGGATTCACTTAAGAAAGAGTTGGATAGAGCTCTCAAGGATAGTGGAATCAACGGTTATGGAGATAAGGCAGAAACTCGATACTGATTAGGGATGATCAGCCATGATCATATTGAATGGTGGTGCAGGCTCGAAGGGCAGAATGGCCTATTCCTGTACCTATTGTGTATTGTCTCTGGAATTCCAATGATCAACATATCGGAGACTTCAGCCAATTCAGGTCCATCCCATCCTTCTTGTGTAGGCCCTACCAAACCATGAATTCCAATGATCCACATATCGGATGTGCTTCATCCTCTACCAGCTGTTTGGCCAGGTTTTCTCTTCTGTACTACATTCCATTCCTAACTTCACTGGCAAGTAACATATTCTAGTGTCTCCAAAATTCAAATATCTTGCAGCATAACTCCGGCAAGATCTTTCTTTTTTTTTGTAAATATATTTATTAGCAATTTTTAAACTTTACAAACTTATAAACTTATTGAAAAATGCAATCAATAACAAATACCAGTATAATAAAAAGTAAAAAACCCACAAATTGCAAGACAGCTATTCTCTCCTAACTATCAACCTACCCTCGAATACAAAACAAACACTAACACTGTGCAAAGCAACACCACAAAAATAAAGAAGAAAAAAAGCAAGAAAAAACCCACAAAATGTAGAAGAGCTATGCTCGGCGCAAAGCTCCCAAAACAGAGGAACAGAAGCAAAAAATAAAAGCAAATTACTGCCGATGCTGGAAGGAAACCAAAAGAAGAAATGCTGGAAAATTTCAGCAGGTCTGGCCGCATCTATAACGATTGAAAAGAGCTGATGTTTCGATTCTAACTGACCCTTCGTCAAAGTAAGTAATCTAATCTAATCTAATCAAAGCTGAACAGGTGTATTGTATATATACATGTATTAATCCAGGCGATCCCCCTTCAGAGCCCAGGGCTTGACAAATCAAACCATCCTGGTTAAACAAACGCCCTAGTTAAGACAACTGACAAATCTGTTTCTAAATAACTCAAGTAGGGCTGCATTGTCTTATAAAAATGATCTGTTGTGTGGTGCACCATGTTTGTAAAAAGGTCTAAGGGAATGTCCTCCATAATTTATTTCTGCCATCCCAGCAAGCCCAGTGGGTTCTCAGACCCAATTTATCAGAATTTTATTCCGTGCACAGTGTGCAAGAATATTAAATAGTTTCTTACCATGCCTGTCTAAAGCTGGTAAATTCGGTAGACCTAAGAGAAGAGATATCGCGTCTACTTTGACTTCAGTCCTCAATACCCTGCTTATCTCTCCCACCACTGCGCTCCAGTGAACACAGAGCTGTAGTATGTCCAGAAGCAATGGGTAAGAGTACCTACACTTATTTTACATTTGGGGCACACTGAGGGTGCCCCTTTTTAAAACTTTGCCAGATGGTCTGGTGAAAGATGAGCCATGTGCAGAACTTTTAACTGTGTATCGCATGTCCTATTACATTTTGAGAACTTTTGATTATTCTCCCATGTGTTCTCTCACGTTTCAGAAGAGATCTGCACTCCTAGCTCTTGCTCCCAAACCTCATGTAAACGGTTAATATCCTGCCAGATCATACCACCCAGCAGGTGATCGAGGACACTAACCGAAAGGGTGCTTGTGGAATGTAGCAACAACCTCTCTGGATCGGGCTTATAGGGCTTACTGAGAAGTGTAGTCTTCTTCTGGATGAAATCCCTAACCTGAAAAAAAACGGACAGGATCTCTGCTGAGTAACCCGTATTTGCAGCTCAGTTGCTCAAAATATATCACAACCTCCCCCTCAATCAAGTCTCCAAAACTAGAAACTCCTCTCGCTGCCCATAGTTTGAACCCTGAGTCCATCGTCCCTGGTCGGAAACCTGGCATGCCAAGTATAGGTGCTAATGGCGAAGTCTTGGATAAACAACCCGCAATCTGACGCATCGACCTCCAAGACCTGACTGTAGTAATGACAATGGGGTTCCGGCAGTGGTCCATAACTGTCCTCATCTTATCCATGAACAACCGGTGAATAAGAGGGCATTTTGCTTGGGAGGTCTCAATATCCAACCATATTGAGTTTGGATCTTGCTTACCCATTCACAGATGAAGGACAGGAGGGAACTTCTTTGATACCTTCTTATGTATGCTAAATCAATTCCTCCCCCTCCTTGAGGCAACTTGAATATAGTAAGATTGATGAGGGACCGACCACGATGCCACACAAAGGAACCAAACCACGGCAGAAGCTCCCACAGCGTTGACCTGGGAAAAATTATAGGGAGCATACACATGGGATAAAGCAAATGAGGAAGAATATTTATCTTACTGAGAGATATTCGGCCCAGCCATGAAATTAGAAGAACGTCCATCTCTGGAGATCTCGTCTAATATTGTCGAACAAGGGAACCAAGTTAGTCCGGAATAACAGATCAAATTTGGGGGTAATAAAAAATGCCTAGGAACCGGAACCCTGTCTGTGACCACTTAAATGGGAAGTTAGGGCCACCTTCAACTTCTGACACATCCTTAAGGCTCCCGAAAGACAGCCTCCGATTTTGCAAAGTTAATCTAATATCGTGAAATAGCCCCAAATGAATTGATACAATGAGGTATAGAGGTCATCAGGTTCGATAAAAACAGAACGACTCATCCGCATACAGTGTAATCTTGTGTGCCCTCGATCCCACTTCCGGAGCAGTTATGTGGACGTTCTGACGAATGGCCTCTGCCAGCGGCTCCATCACCAACATAAACAACAACAGCGAGCGGGGGCAGCCTTGCCAACTACCCCGACCAATCGTAAAATTCCCAGACTTAGACTGTTGGTGATGACTGCGGCCAGAGGTTAATGATATAAAACCTCCACCCATCGAGCAAAGACTCCACCCAACCCAAACTGTCGTAAGACACAAAAAAGACACGGCCATTCCACCAAGTCGAATGCTTTCTCTGCATCTAAGGAAATCACCAACCCTTGAATCAATCGTTGCTGACAAACCTGGACCACATTCAGCAACCTATGGCCCCTTAGAAAGCCTCTTTAATAATATAGGGCACACCCTTTCCAATCTCAGCGCCAGGATCTTGGACAGAATCTTGAAATCTGAATATAATAGGGAGATGGGCCTGTATGAGGCACAATCCTCAGGACCCTTCCCCTTCTTAAGAATTAAGGAAATATTAGCTTCTCTCAAAGATGGTGGTAGGCGTTCATACATATAGGATTGATTGTACATCTCCAACATTGGCCCTGACAGAATCCCTGTAAACTTCTTATAATACTCACCCGGAAGCCCATCAGGGCCAGGTGCCTTCCCACTCTGAAGTTGCCTTGCTGCATCCCGTATTTCCTGAGCTGTCAAAGGGCCATTAAGGAGAGTGGCCTGTTCCAAGGTTACCCCTGGGAGGACAAGGTTCTTAAAAAAGGTCTCCATTTTAGCCCATCTATTTTCGCAACCTTCAGACCGATACAATTCAGAGTAAAAGCTCTGAAAAGCCTCATTAATCGTTTTAGCATCATATGTAACGACCCCGGCGCTGTCTCTGATTTTGTGTCAGTATTGAATTCAACGCAGCCCGAAGGGCCGTGATTTGCTGTAGGTTAGTGACGAAAGGCCGTGCAAAATGTGCCGCCTCCGCAGCTTTCAACTGTGTCTCAAGTCGACGCTGCTGTTCCTCCTTCTGTCATTTCTTGCTCGCCAAATAGGAAACACCTAATCTCCTAGCAAAGGCTTTAGCAGTCTCCCATAGCATGGAGAGACTACTAGCCATGCCTGAATGGATAGTCAAGAATTCCTGAAACTCCTTCAAAAAGCATTGCTCAAATTTGGAATCCTTAAGGAGAAAAGGGCCGAAATGCCAGTGCTGCAAACCTCGCCCTTCGTTCTTGGCCATAACCTCCAAATATTCTGCTGCATTAACAGAGATAGGTATATTCCCAATTTTATAAGCCACAATCGAATCCAGAAGAGCTGGGGGAGCCAGAAAGAGGTCAATCCTCATGTGACATTTGTGTGGGTTTGAGAAAAAGATGAAGCCTCTGCCAATAGGGTAAAGACATCTCCAAATGACCAGCCCCAACTCCTCGCGTAAGTCAACCGCCTGCTTGGTCTGTGAAGAAATATTTGGGGGCCCACAAGGCAAATTGTCCAATGACGGATTCAAAAGACAATTAAAATCCCCCCATAATAATGTGCCGTGCTTCAGAGGCACTCAAATTATAGAAAGCACGAATCAAAAAAATGAGGAGACGCACTGGAGGGCAGTAGACGTTTAAAATGCCATATTCCTTCCCATGTAACAGAGCTTTAAGTATCACAAGCCATCCCTGCTAATCTTTCACTGGCTCTAATAATGTGAACGGAAGATAGGTTTTCTGGATAAGTACCGCCACTCCCCGACTTTTATTAGTAAAGGATGAAAAGAATACCCGGTCATAACCCCCCTGCTGTAATTTCAGGTGTTCCCCAACATCAAGATAGGTTTCCTGCAACAAAACGACATCAACCCTTTCCATTTTAAGGCTAGAAAGCAATTTTTTGTTTCTTTTAACAGGCGAATGACTTCTCATAACGTTCCAGGTGCACCTTTAATAAGACACTTAGCCATAGCCCCTTTCAGACAACCTTGAACCCCTCGGAGGGAGAACCCTGCTAACAAAGCGCTGAGCATAAGTAAATAAAGACTCAGAGCTGAAAAGCTATATATTCAAAAACTACTCGATCATAACTATGAACACATATTCCTACCAAACAAACTACAAAGAAAACCAACTATAAAACCTTGAATGGATGACTCTTTCGGCTGCCCATGGGGGCACTCACCCTACCCATCCCCTTCTTCACAGCTACTTCAAACCCGGACTGTGGCCCAGCCTTAGGCCAGAAATAAAAACAAGGAGATGATCCTTAAATCAACAGAAAAAAAGACAAAGTCAGGATGAGCACTCCCTGGTTTCATGTCACCCGTACTTGTGACTAGAAGAGAAGCAGAACAAACAAAAAAGAGGAAGAGACAACAAAGAACATCCACAAGATTTCCCATCAGAAAATCGTGTTACTAAAAAAAAGTAACAACTTGTTCCAAAGTCTTTTGCCCCCTTTCCAAAAAAGGAAATTATTAGGGTGAAAGAAAGGAATAAAAAATGAGAGAAAAACATGGGGAAAGATAAAGTGGGGACAAACATTAACCGTATTTTTTAGGCCAATACGTCTATTTTAAAGTGTTTACAAAGTTTTTAGCCTTATCCACTGAGTCAAATGTATAAACTGAGTCCCCGTGGCTGAAACAAAACACTGCGGGGTATCTCATGGAGTATTGGATGCACAGGTTCCTCAGCCTCTTTTCAACTTCATCGAAGGATTTTCACTTTCGAATAACAGATGCAGAGAAATCCTGGAAAAAACATGATTTTTGACCCCTTGTACAGCAGCACCTGCGTATGTTTTCCTACGGATCTGGAAACGTCTCTGATGTTTTGCTTGTTTTATATGAATAGAAGTGCACTAGGACCAAGCGGGGCGCGGCACGGGCCCTGACCTGCGCACTGTTACCCAATAAGCTCTTTCAATCTGAAGCCAGCTGGACTCGAAGTGAAGACCCAAAAACTTTGACACCAGCTTTCAATGAAACTGACTGGCTGCTCACCTTCCTCACCTTCAGGGGGCCTGGCAATTCGGAGATATATCCTCCGACCTCGATTTTCGGGGACATCGATATGGTCTCGCAAGGTCCGCACCTCTTGCTCGAGCCCCTGGAACCGACTGGGTGAGGACTCCCTCGCAGCTTTCAAGGCCTTAGTTCGACCCTCCACCTCCTCCAGCCTCTTCCCGAAGCTCTGGATCTCCAGCTCATGCTTCTGCAGGATGGATGTGATCGGTCGGACCTAGGCACGTATCTCCCCAAGGATTTATTCATTCGCAGCCCTAACTTTCAAGGTAAGTCTCTCCATCGCCATAGCCAATTCCTATGAGTCTGTTAGGTCCCTGTGGGGGGGGGGGGGGGGGGGGGGGGGGGGGGGGGGGGGTTTCCGGAGAGGTTGCTGCTGCTGCTGCAGTCTCTGGAATACCCGGTGCTGCAGAGCAGGGTCCTCCCTGATGCTGTTTGCTTGCTCCTTTTCCCTTTGGTATCCTTCCAACTCCCAAATATTATAACATATGTGTTCTGTAAGGTTTTAAACTAATAATTCCACCACATAAATTGGCCAGGGATGGCAAAAAACGCCACTTTGCCTTGACTGTTAGGCAACGCTGTGCGCAACAGTTCAAGAGAATCACCCACCATCTTGCCGAGTCCCATTAACTCCTCTTTAATGCTCCATTATTCACTCCCCTCAGCTCGCTGACAGGTCAAAAATCTTATCCACCTCCTGTTTAAATACTTTCTGTGACGCAGCTCCCCTAACTCTCTCGCCCAGATAATTCCTGACATTGATTCCCTCTGTGAGAGGAAATCACTCCCGACGCAGACACCATCACCGATTGATTGAAACAAGAGGCAAACACAGGGCCTCAGGGAAGAGTGAGTGGCCTTGATATCAAGGCAGTATTTGACTGAGGATGTCATCGAGACCACGTAATTATTTGAGCTTAATGAGGATCAGGTGTAACCTCCCCACTGGCTGGGATCTTTCAGAGCACAAAGGAAGATGTTTGTGTTTGGTGGCCAGATACTGCACATTTCCACAGTTAAAAGAGAAGCTCATTCAGCACCTCAAGATTGTTGCACACGGATATCTAGAATCCTTTCATCATATCAAAACTACTGAACAAGAGCGGGACAGCCCATTCAATCCTTTTGCCTGTTCCACAGTAAGAGGAGGGGTCTGGTCAGCACATCGAGCTGTTAAACAGGAAAAGGCAGAGCTCAATCAAACGCTTGAACCTGTTCCATGGGACCAGGTGGAGAGCGTTCAACCCCTTGAAACACTTATCCAGGAATAGAAGGGTGTCATTGATGCTCCAATATGACAAACCAATGGAGCAGAGACTGCACTCAGAGACGGCTTCACGATGTTCATCGTGGCTCCTTCGCCTGTGGTGCACATGATACTTTAACGTGGTTTGCTGGCATTGAGGAAGGAAGCGAAATATTTTGTATCTATTATGGCTAACGTGACGTTCAGTGCAGGATCACATACCAACTGTAGTGTATTAAGGTGGGGACAATTTATTCAAAGGCTGAATTAGCTGAGTTTAAATAAAGCCATGGAATTTATCACCGTATCAGTGTCTGTTTAGTACGTAGTGAGTGAAAGAAAGAATGCACTTAATATGAGGAATGGTCATCTACCTTAATGAGAATGAGCTGAAGGCATAAAGAAAAGAGTCAGAGGAAGGGTCCTACCTTTCCTTTTGCTCTTCCCTCACGAGATGTGTGCAGCCCTGGTCAGGCCAACATTTTTTGCCAACCTTGTACTGAGTGGCTGGTTCAGTTGTTCCACAGGACAGTAAATAGTAAAACACATTGCAGTGGGTTTGCAGTCACATAAAGATATGACCAGTGAAGAATGACCCATTGCCTTCTCGAAAGGACATGAGGCAAGCAGATGGGCTTTTCATAATTAATGATGATGGCTTCATTTCAATGTCACCAATTTCCTTCATGTGATGTATAAACAGATTATTATTCTGTGTCTCATGCCATTACGTAGAACATAGAACAGTACAACACAGAACAGGCCCTTCAGCCCATGATGTTGTGCCGATAATTAAACAGAATTAACCAGATATACACAGAAACGCACACACACCACCCTCCACCACCACCCTGTCTCCTGCCATTAAGTAGATGTACACACACACACACGAACGCGCACACACGCGGCGACACAGCCAAAGCCGTGTCTTTAATACAGAGGTAGGTATCTTTTGATTAAAACATGGATCCAGAGTTACAGGGAGAAGGCGGGAGAATTGTGTTGAGAAACATGTCAGGCAGCACCGAACAACAAAATAGAGTTGATGGATGAAATGGCCATATTTCAATTTCCTATGCTGTATGGCCTTAAGATGCCAGAAATATTTTCCCAAGGGTGCAATGGAGGCTGACATTGATAAATAAATTACTGAACAGTCAATGGGACGGTGGGATAGGTTTGATGGGCTGAATGGTCTATGACTCCTCCCATTTGTTTTGCCCTTATTTCTGAAAAGAGGAGGTAACTTGCTGTGAGGTTAACACACTTTCAAATTAAAAGGTCTCCCATTAACATTTGAGATAATATTGTTCCTTTATCCTTCAAACTGTGCGATCTATAGCGCTGTCATCCCCAGGGAACAGTGATGATTGGGTCATTGAAGATTTTCAAGGCTGACCTTAAGTGATCTTTGATGGACATTAGAGTCAATATTTAGTGGGAACAGAAAGGAAGGTGGTGGTCAGCTACAGTCAGACCAGCCATGATGCTTCTAAATTGTGCAGCAGACTGGAGGGGCAGAATGACCTACTGCTGCTCCTATCCCACGTGTGGTCCTCCCAGTTCACATCTCGAGGCTGCTACAGAGAGAGAGAGGAAGACCCCTTTCAGCCAGTCAGAATCGTTATAATAAGTCAGGAGGAGGCAATTCTGTCCCTCTATGGAGTTACACAGGAATAGAATATAGTCATTCAACTCATTGACTATATTACACCGTACAGCATAAGGCCATACAACCTTTCTGGGCAGTTACACAGGTACAGGGGAGCCCTGGTTAGCTAACCTGAAATACAGATTTGTGATAATTACTTGTTTTCAGGTTGGAAACCTGTAACTAGTAGAATTATTCGAGGATCAGTGTGAGTTTATCAACAGTATACAATCTAGTTTAATGCCTTGGATGAAGAGGCTGAATATATTGGAGCTCAGTTTGCTCATACACCAGGGTAAACATTCAATAAGATGTCAAGTGGAGGCAGAGTGTCTGCAATGGGATACAGATAGGGGAGGGCAGTTAGTAAACTTGCGACAAAATAAATATCAGTACAATGTGGGTGACTGGAATTTTGTGTTTTGGGAAAATGGCAAAACAGCAGCAAATAATTTAAATGGAGAGAAAATGCAGAACTTGGTGGTACAGAGGGATTTGTGTGTATTAGCACATGAAGCACATCAAGTTACTGTGAAGATGCAGCAACGGATTTGGAAGGGAAACGGAACGATGCTGTTTCATGCAAGGGGGTCGCGTTTGATCTTAGCGATGTTTTCCTGCATCAGCACAGGGCATCGCTGAGACCACATCTGATGTATTGGTTGAAGTTATGATTCCCAAAATTGAAAAAAAATGCTAAACGGTTTTCAAATTTTTCAAAGATGTTTCTGTTTACTCGGCCTAGTGATGAACGCAGTATGTCATGAAGGATTAACAGTTCAGGCCTGAGAATGAGAGATGTTCTTATTAACCATATACGATCATGAGCAGACTGTAGCTGGTGAATACCTGATGGATATTTCCTCTTGTGTGGGAGAAAAAAACTGGGGATATAAGTTGAGAATAAGATAGGTTCTGAGGCAAGGTCCTGGACCAGAAACATTAACTCTCATTTCTCTTCAGACATGCTGCTAGACCTGCTGAGCTTTTCCAAAAATTTCTGTATTTGCTTAAGATAAGACACATTCATTTTAATTCAGATATTGTTAATACATTAAACATTTTATTTTTATATTTACACGGGTACATATAAACATATCTTCAAATCAAAAATAGGGTCATTATTTGTTAATGAAATGATTCTGTGTACGACAGCAGCAATGATACGCCTGCATGGAGCAGAGAATGTGATGGAGTCATAATGTTCAGACAACGTTCAAGGAGAGCTCACATAGTCCAGTCAGGGTTCTGATAACATTATTGATTCAACTTAGGATGGAAAAATATAACCTACCCGAGGAGGAACAGAATATTCCTCCCTTTCTCTTTCCCTGTCCCTCATCACAGCAATATGTGCGAGCAAAAAAAAGTCCAGTCGGTTTTGTCACTCATGGAAGATTCATGATGAGGATTCATTGGAATCTCCCCACTGCTTGAAGCAAAGGGAATTCAGCCAAATCCAACTGTTTCAGGAAGGAATCCTATTATCAGAAGGTTGTGAGAGCAGAATAACTTCAGAAATAATTATTAAGAATTGATAGTGAGGGGAACAGACAGGAAATTCTGTGGCCGCAAAAGGGAATCCAGGATGGTGTGTTGCCTCCCACCAGAGGTCCAGGATGGCTCAGAGCGGCTGCAGAACGTTCTCACCGGGGAGGGGGAGCAGCCAGAAGTCATTGTGCATGTTGGTACAAAATGACAGAGGTAGAAATAGTGAAGAGATCCTGATTATAGGGAGCTAGGAAAAAGGATAAAAGCCAGGACGATGACAGTGGTAATCTCCGGTGTACGTCCAGTGCAATGTAATAGTGAGGGTAAGAACAGGACGTTATGGCAGATGAATGCGTGGCTAACGAATTATTGCAGGGTTATGGATATACATTTTTAGATCATTAAGATCTTTTGTGGGGCAGAGGTGACCTGTTCAAGATGGACGGGTTATACCTGAACTGGAGGAAGGGGGTAATATCCTGGCAGGGAGGATTGCTAATGCTACAAGGGAGGGTTTAAACTAGATTGGCTGGGGTTGGGGGTGGTATGGGATCATCAACGGCAGGGAGACAAGTGTGAGGCTGGAAGTAGATACAGTAATTAGAAACAGTAAAGTGAAGAGACAAAACAGCTGGAATATGACAAAGAGCAAGGAATGCCTGTTGGATTAAATTGCATCTATTAAAATGCAAGACTGCTGCCTGATAAGGCCGATGAACTCAGGGCATGGATAGATACGTGGGACTGGGATGTTATAGTCATTACAGAAACTAAGGGAGAGATAGGACTGGCAGCTTAATGCACATGGGTACAGCTGCTTTAGACGGGATAGTGGTGGTGGAAGGAGCGGAGGGTGAGTTGCATTTTTAATTAAGACGAGTATCACAGCAGTGATCAGAGATGAAACACCTGGACGATCATCCAGTGTGGCTTTGTGTGTGGAGCTAAGAAATAAGAAGGGTATGATGACATTATTAGGGCTGTACTATAGACCCCCAAATAGCCAATGGGACTTAGAGGAACAAAAATATGTAGAGAGATTGGGGAGACTTGCAGGGGCAATAGGATTGTCATAGTAGGAGATTATAATTTTGTGAATATAGTTTGGGACTGACATGGAACTAAGGGCTTAGATGGGGTAAATGTATTAAGTGTTTTGAGGAAACTTTCCTCATGCAGTATGGAGAAGGTCCTGTTCAGGAATGGGCAAACTCGACCGACTCTTGGGAAATAGAGTGGGACATGTGATGGAAGTGACAGTGGGGGAGCACTTTGAGACCAGGGACCCATAGTTCTAATAATCTTTAAATAGTTATGGAAAGAGACAACTCAGTACACAGTGCAAGTTCTAACTTGGGGCAAGGTCAATGTTGATGGAATTAGACAGAAACTTGCAAGGGTTGTTTGGAGTAATTTGATTGCAGGTAAAACGACCTCCATCAACTGGGAGGCCTTGGAAAGTGAGATGGCTGGAGTTGAAGGTTTATATGTTCCTGTGGGGAAGAAGGGCAAGGTTGGCATGAAGAGGGAGCCCCGGAAGACAAGAGATATTGAAGAGGTGTGGCTCAGGTCCAGGCAGATGGGATCAAAGGAATCCCTGGAGATATGCATGGGGAGATAGGAGTTTACTGAAGAAAGATCTCAGGAGGGCGAAAAGGGGGCACGAGGTAGCCTTGCCTGAAAAGATCAGGATGAATCCAAACAGATTGTTTAAGTATATTAAAGAAAAGAAAATAACCTCAGTGAGAAGACGATGCCTCAAGAATCAAAGTGGATATTTATATGCGGAACCACAGGAAATTCTCAAGGTTCTCAATGAATATTTCTCCTCTGTGTTTAACGTGGATAAATACTTGAAGACTTGATGTGGGAGCTTAGGGAAGTTAGTGGTGATATCTTAGGGACAGTCCATATCACAGTAGAGGAGGTGTTGGGTGTATTAGAATGTAGGAAGGAGAATAAAAATCTTGGTTCTGACCAGATGTATCAAATAACAGAGCAGGAGCTAGAGAAGAAACTACAGGCACCCTAGCTGATATTTTGGGATCATCATTAGCTACAGGTGAGGTCCCCGAAAACTGGAGGCTAGCGAATGCTGTGCCCTTATTCAAGAAGGGAAGGAAAGAAATACCTGGGAAATATAGACCAGTAATGACAGTGTGGGAAGTTTTCAGAAATTGCAGCAGGACCTTGATTAGCTGGGGAAGTGGGCTGAGGAATAGGGAAAGGTAGTTTAATATAGATAAGTGTGAGTTTTGCATTTTTTGAAAGTCAAATCAAGGCAGCAATTTCATGGTGAATTTGCTATTTTCAATCATTTGGGGGGACCTCCGTATGTGGCTGAATACATGATCAGCTGAGAGTGACGCATTTTCACCGTTTGTCTGATCTATCATTTCTGTTCGACAATGCAACATTCCAGTGGGAATCTTCATACATTTCCACCTTTTCTCTCAAACGAGAAATCCTCTAACTCTGATGGACCGATCCTTCAGTTGTGACTGCCCCATCTCCCTCGCTTCTCCCCTTACTCCGTTCCCTCCTTCCCAGAACAAAGATTTGACCTCCCCTTGTCCTCACTTCCTACTGCACTAGAATCCACATTCACAGAATCATCCTCCGCCACTTCCATCACCTCCATCAGGACAGCATCATCAAACACATCTTCCCTTCCCGTCCACTGTTAGTATTTCACAGGGTCCATTCCCTCTATGACACCCTCCATCATCCCGAACACTTCCCCACTCCTCACATGGCACCTTCCCATGCAATAGCAGAAGCTGAAACACTTGCCCATTCATCTCTTCCCTCTCACTGTCCAAGGTCCAAGGTCCCAATCACACCTTCCAGGTGAAGTAGCATTTCACTTGTACTTTTTCCAAACAGTCTCTTATCATTCTTGCTCGAATGCAGTATTCTTTACACTGGGGCGAACCAAACAGAGATTGTTTTGTGAAACACTCCCACTCTGTCTGTAGGACTGATTCTGACACTCTCATTGCTTCCCATTTCAATAACCAACCTTTTTCTCATGCTACCATTTCAGTCCTGGGCTCCTGCAATGTTCCAATGAAGGACAACCCAAGCTCACTTTACAGAATCCTCACTTTACAATTTTGTATGTTACAGCCTGTAGGGGTTAATATACAATTCCATAACTTCACAGCCTGACCCCATTATGGCAGTTCTCCATTTTTCATACATTCTCCCTCCTGGACTCCCTTTGAGCTTGTGTGATTGTGTCTTCTTTATCTTGCACTCAATGGAGAGAACCCCTTTCCTTCATTCACATCTTAATTTGAAGCCATTTCACATCATCTTCTCGTTCACCACTCCTCAAAGCTCGTTTATATTTCGCAACACTCTCATTTCCCCGTCACCCACTCCCCACCTCCGTGAGGGATTTAAAAGCTCAGTTTGAAATCCATTTCAGTTCTGAAGAAGTGTCACACCGGACATGATATGCTAACTCCGTTTCTCTGTCTCTGCAGATTCTGCCATAACTGCTGAGGTTCTCCAGAAATGAATGGGCACAGAACAAATTTTCAATTAAACGAATAACTCTGGATACTGGAAATAAAAATACAGATATTGCTTGATAAACTAGGAGCATTCTGGAAGGGTCACTGCACCTGATAGATTAATTCTGCTTTCACATCACAAGATGCTGTCAGACCTGCTTAGTTTCTTCAGCAATTTCTGTTTTTGAACAAGTTCCAAAGGCGTGTGGCAAAGCTGCTCAAACGTCTCGTCCAATACGGAGCACCTGACACCAGGAAGTAAACGATAACACAAGGTGCACACATTCATTGGTTCTGAAAATACATAAGTGTGGCACCATTGAGACTACAAAGCTGTTAATCATGGTCAGGGAGAGAAACAGAGGGAAACACATTCACTTCAAACTCAGATGATGGCATTACAGAAATGGATGCGATCCAGATAAATATGTTAAAGGCTTGAGTAATGTAACAAATTGGAGGCGTGACACCAGGGAGAACTCTGAGCAGAATAAGAATATGAAACTGGAAGTGTTACCACAACAGAAATCAGGTTAGGTCACTAAGTATAGTGCTGATGGGTGAATGGGTCTTGATGTGAACAGGGGGATAGTCAGTAGAATTGAATTGGACATATTGGAGCTCAAACTGGGCATTCATGTGGTACTGTAGAATCACAGCAGCAGAAGAACTGTATTCAATCACAAACTGTAACTTTTCCCCCAGGACAACTCTCAGTCTACCACGACTATCAAGCCAATCTATAGTTCAGTGACGAGTGTGGGTGAACATGCCAGGGTCAGAAACATTTGTACCGAATCCTGATGACAACCCATTAAATCTACTGCACTTGACTATTACATTCCAAACAGCAAAACTAACATCTGATGCAGAAGGCGGAATGATCCCGAGATCATATCGAAGCTCTGCAGTTCTGCCACATTCAGACATAAATGTCGATGGACTATTAAACAACTCACTGGAGGAGTGGACTCCACAAATATCGCTATCCTACTTAATAGAACAGCCCTTACATCAGTGTAAAAGACAAGGATGTAGCATGTTCACCGTCCTCAGTCAGACGTGTTGAGTTGATGAACCACCTCACTCTCGCCATGATGCCCACAGAATCACAGATGCCAGTATTTAATCAATCTGATTCACTGTATATGACATGAAGAAACAGCTGAACACAATAGATACGACAAAGGCAATGGTCCTGACACCATTCCTGTAATAGGACTGAAGACTTGTGCTGCACAAGCCGTGCCCCTGGGAAGCTGTTTCATTCCAGCTCCAACTCTGACATCTCCCTGTCAATGTGGAAAATTACTCAACTATGTCCAGTTCTCTAAGAGAGGAATAATTACAATCTGACCAATTACCACCTCCTCAGTCCCATCACGACAGTCAAATTGGTTGGAGTTCTTTTTGACAGAGCTGTCAAACAGCACAGAAATAACCAGCTCAGTGTGGTTTCCAATAGGTCCCCATGTGGAGATGGTGCTGTTGTGGAAATGTCACTGGATTACTAATCCAGACCAGGCTAATGCTCTGGAAGCTGGTGGAAGTTAAAAACAATTAATAAAATATTGACATCTAAAATCTGGTGTCAGAAATAGTGACCTTGAAGCCAATGTCGATTATAAACATCAATTTCCTTCCCCAGCGTACTTTCAGGAAGTGAATCTCCCATGTTTTCCTGCTCTGGCCTAAAAGTGACTCCAGACGCACAGACGTTTGATAAATAATTAATGATCTCTGAAATGGCTAAGCAAGACACTCAATTTATCAAACTGCTCCAAGGTCTTAAAGGGTAAAACTGGACAGATCACTTGGCCCCAGCCTCAGTATCAGAACGAAAATACAGTCCTGTTGACCCTACAGAGGCCTTCTTCGTAACATCTGAGAGCTGGTGGCAACATCTACAGCGCTTTCCCACAGACTGCACAGAAATATCGGGAAAGGAGCAGGTCATTCAGCACACTGAGCCTCCTTCATTGCGCACCTTTCTTCATAAAGTGAGCTCCTGCTCACTGTGACGTGATGCCATCCCCGGCACCAGCTGAACAGCAAATTCCTGCCTCAGGATCCTCTTTCTGCAAAATGCACCCTCAGCGAGTTCAGCTAAAACAGAATGTAATCCAGTCTGCAAGACTTGAACTTGAGCCTGAAAGTGGGATTTGTAGTCTACATTTAGAAGGAACTTTATTTCAAACGGGGGGAGAACCTTGGAGAGAACTGGAATTCTGCGTCGGCATCACGTGGTCAGTCAACTCGCGAGCTTTCCGGTGAAGACCCTGGTGAAAGGTACATTGCTGAGCTGAAAATGTGTTGCTGGAAAAGCGCAGCAGGTCAGACAGCATCCAAGAAACAGGAGAATCGACGTTTCGGGCATAAGCCCTTCTTCAGGAATGAGGAAAGTGTGTCCAGCAGGCTAAGATAAAAGGTACGGAGGAGGGACTTGGGGGAGGTGCGTTGGGAATGCGATAGGTGGAGGGAGGTCAAGGTGAGGGTGATAGGCCTGAGTGGGGTAGGGGCGGAGAGGTCAGGAAGATGATTGCAGGTTAGGAAGGCGGTGCTGAGTTCGAGGGATTTGACTGAAACAAGGTGTTGGGAGGGGAAATGAGGAAACAGGAGAAATCTGAGTTCATCCCTTGTGGTTGGAGGGTTCCCAGGCGGAAGATGAGGCGCACTTCCTCCAACCGTCGTGTTGCCATGGTCTGGCGATGGAGGAGTCCAAGGACCTGCATGTCCTTGGTGGAGTGGGAGGGGGATTTGAAGTGTTGGGCTCCGGGGTGGTTGGCTTGGTTGGTCCGGGTGTCCCAGAGGTGTTCTCTGAAACGTTCCACAAGTAGGCAGCCTGTCTCCCCAATATAGAGGAGGCCACATCGGGTGCAGCAGATGCAATAGATGATGTGTGTGGAGGTGCAGATGAATTTGTGGCGGATATGGAAGTGACTTTCCTCATTCCTGAAGAAGGGCTTATGCCCGAAACGTTGATTCTCCTGTTCCTTGGATGCTGCCTGACCTGCAGCGCTTTTCCAACAAAACATTTTCAGCTCTGATCTCCAGCATCTGCAGTCCTCACTTTCTCCTCGAAAGGTACGTTGCTGCAGTCAGTGACTGTAGTGTTAATTTGTTGCATTTACTGAACTAATTAATTTCAATATATGTTTTAAAGATTTGTGTAGACTGTGCTATTGTTTGTGTTCGACTGTCTATTATTTTTGTTTTGATTTTTACTGATATTATTGGAAGTTCGCCGCTTACCCTCTATTTCCAGTTGGTCTCCTTGTTTTCTATAATAGTGTTCCACAGGATTGCAGCTGCCGCATAATCGGAGAAGTACCTGTAATGACCGCTGATCCTCTATCTCCACACCATACTACTGCTCTCTTCCTATTCCTTTAGTGTCTAGAAATCCTTATTTATATTCAACGCCTCGGCTTCCACAGCCTAATGTGGTCGAGGCTTCCCCAGGTTCACCGGTCTCTGATTTCAGACATTTATTCTCATCACAGTGCAGTTTGGCCTGTCTGTACCTAATGATGTGGGCCCTTGTTTTAGCCATCCCAGCCAGGGAATTGTCATCCTTGCTTCCATACTGTCTCGCCCTGTCGGCGATGTACATAGTTCACCATGTTCCTAAACCTTATGGAATACAGACCCAGTCAAGTCAACTCTGCTCCCACAACAAGCCTATCATCCCAGAGATCAGTCTGGTCACTCTTCATTCCCCCCCCCCCCCGCCCCTCAATGTCAGGTTTGTCCTTTATTAGGTAAGGGGAGACCACAACTGCACACAATACTGCACAATGTTCGAGATTGGGTCACGCCAAGACCATGTACGACTGTAGTAAGACACACTTACTCCTGGACTCAAATCCCATTGAAGTGAAGGTCAACACACCATATGTTTTCAACAATGCTGTGTATTACCCCAGACAACTGAGCCTGCTCTAACCTTAGTGGGAACATTACAGCAGGCTGGTAATGTTTTGCTGTTGCTGTACAGGAGGTTAGTGAGATCACATCTGGAGTAATGTGCTTAGATTTAATCTCCTCATTGAGGAAACGACATTGAAATTAACTCAGAGATTATTACCTCAAATGATTTCTGCAACAAAGATGTTATTCATAGAATCGCTATAGTGTAGAAGCAGACCATTTGACTCATCGACTCCACACTGATACGCTGAAAACCATCACATGCAAACCCCAATCCCCCCAACCCAGTCTCTGCAAGCTGACATTCTCCATGACTATTCCACTTAGCCTGCACATCTTGGGACTGTGGGAGGAAACTGGATTACCCGATCGTAACCCTTGCAAGCACAGGGACAATGTGCAAACTCCACACAGACAGTTACCGAGACTGAAATTGAACCCATATATCTGGTGCTGGGAGGCAGCAGTGCTAACCACTGAGCTACCTCTGTGGGCAATGCAGCTTGCCTACGCAATTCAATCCTCGAAACGTGGCATAACAGCAGGGAGCTTCCATACATCTCAAACCTGTCATTGAGCAACAGGAGGTGGACATTTAGATCTTGAGTGGTTTGGTCAGGAATAGGCACAGGTTATGCAAGCCATCGAGTTTATATAATTTCGGAACACCAAGAGGACATTCAGCCCATCGAGTGTGTAAAGCAGGAACAGATTGAGACCCATCAGTCACCCATGCTTGTTGCACATCAATTGGAGCAGATCTTTTACAGCCTCGTGCTTGTCACACAGGAATTGTGAAAGGGAACGTCGAGGTTATAGAAAGGGAATAACTTCACTCAGAAATGAAAAGGTATGAGTAAACGATTGGGACTGAAGGCAAATTGTTTATTTCTGCTATAAAGAAATTAACGGGAGACTTTCAAAGTAAAAGCACAATCCATCACAGTCGACATGGTTTTATTAAGGGTAAATCATGTTTGAGTGATTTGCTTATTTTTTTTTAAATGCAACAAGCAAGATGAACAAATGGGATCCGAATGATGTATTATATCTGGACTTTTAGAAGGCAATGCACATAGTGCCTGACAAAAGATTAATAACAAATACAAGAGCACATGGGGTTAGGAAAATTTATTTGCTTGGCGAAAGTATTCGCTAACCAATAAAAAAAAAGCATGATATGGAAGTGCTGGCTTTGGACTGGGTCGGACAAGGTCAAACATCACACGGCACCAGGTTATAGTCCAACGGGTTTATTTCATAACACAAGCTTCCATAGCGCTGCTCCTTCGTCAGGTGTTAAAAACAGAATTTATGAGGAAAGATCAAAGGGTTGTACAACTCACATGCATGAATTGAATACATCAAAGATGGCTCCTAAATCATTAATTAATTGGAATGGAGATGAAGGTTTTGATTGATTAATATGCAAATCTGAGAATTTATTTCAAATCACTGCCTGAAGACACCTTCAGGTATTATCAATGTAAAGGAGGTGACCCCTCCAGACAGGCAATGTATTTTACGGTGAGGTCTTGTTTGGAGTCTGTCTGTGTCTTCACCTGGATTCAGTCTGATTTCATTTCCAAGGTAGGAGTTTATAAAATACCGCATTGATTGACTGTATACAAATTATCCATATTTTGGCAAAATATAATGTATGTGCAACTACAAATCGGCAAATACAAATTCACCCCAGATTTATGTGTGCATGTGTGTTTGCGTACACGCCGATATGTGTGTTTGAGAGCGAGGTGGAGTGTCTGCGTGAGAGGGAGAGAGACAGGGTGTGCATACGTGTGAGAGAGGGGGAGTGTGTTTGTGTTCGGGGAGGAGAGAGAGAGAGTGCATGGGTGTATTTAAGGGGGAGAGCGAGAGGATGCATGTATCCTTGTTAAAACACAGACAGATTTGGCAGATTCACTTCTCCACACACACTCACACCATAATTTCAGAGCTTCTCCTCTCTGCAGCGTCTGCTCCATTTGTTGCTCATGTTACAGACCCAGATGCTGTCACTACACTCCCCTTACTGCATCCAGAGTTGCGTCACAAAATCCTCAGGTCTCCCTGAATGTCTGAGGCAGCTCACAGCATAACTTGCAGCGAACCATCCGCAGCACCTCCACTAACTTTTCGGTAACAGGAGCCAGTCAGAACCCCTCAGCTACAAGATAGACGCCTGGTCCTTTGCAATAATATCCGAGGGGCTTCCTCATGTTACTGACCACACGATCATCTGAGAGGGACAAACAGGCTTTCAGTGGACAGGCACATACAAGTTTCAAAGGCATGTCTCAAAGCTGCTGGACCCCATTACACAACATGGAGCAACAGCCTGACACATACCATTTCATTGTTTCTGAGCTTCACAATACCAACACTTTATATTTTCGGGTGCCAAAAAATCAACACCAGGGAAAGGTACAGAAAACAAACAATGAATTAACTGATAACATGTTGTGAAAATATGGATAAGGGGACAGAGGAGTGGGAGTAATTGGAGAAGTGAGACAATGGTAGGTCCAATCACAAGAATGGAAATATTCATTATTTCCAGATTCTTGAAAAATTATTGCCAGGTCAGTTGAAATGGCTAGTTACTTCAAATTATGAATCTGCCTCACAGAACTATCCCAAACACCGCCTGCGTTTAGATACAAGCCATGGAGTATCGGACTCAGATTTGTTATAGCAGGTTTGAAGCTGAGAGAGTCAGCAGCAAATTATTGGCTTCATTAAAACTGTATTTCATAGCTCAAAGTTCAAATAACAAATGGGATGAACCAGTGAAGTATATTCTGCAGGTGTTGAGAGTTAAATTTAAAAATGGTCAGGATATGATGTCAGTAATCAGCTCGTGTCTAAAGGGATCATCATAGATGTGACTCATCTGTTTCAGCCTCAGTAATTGGCCAGGGGTGAGATGGAGTCAGAGGAAGGAAACGGAATTTGAACCAGAACAGAAGATAGTGTCCTCCAAGCTCTCAATATTTAAGTAGCAAGGGCAGTGATACAATGAATCCTGGTTCATAGCTGAAAATGAGTAGTTCACCCCACAAGGCGCAGTGTCAGAACTAAAGAAGGAGAGAAAGAATGAAACAAGTTCACTGTTGTTGTTCCTGGTGGTTTGGAGAATGCATGCTTGCAGAGTAGAGTAATTGAAAAGAACAGTAATGTAGTTGCACATGATTAATGCAAATAATAAATGGACAGTGAAAATTACCGGGGACTCCTACAATAGCCAGGATAGGATAATAAAAATATCGAATAATGTAAAGTGCATATTTGATCCGCGGTGAAAATGGCCACCAATAATATGTAGAAAGAATTGAAACATAACCAGATAAACTCCTGTCCATTTTTGTAACATTCCAGTTTATTGTTTTCAGATTCTAATCCATTGTTGGAACATTCGAGTTTAATGTTCTCAGATTCTGATTTCTCTTCCCCTTCTCTCTGGAGCTGCTGATATTTGTTAGTGCTATCCGTGTTGCTCCCACTCATACCATGGGATGACATATCGAACAGAAACCATTTATCATTAAAAGATGGACACCCTCCACTGGGATAATTATAATTCACTGAGACTGACATTAATCACAATCACGAAACAAACAGATTCAGTTAACGAATTCCATACATCATGTTATACATCACAATGAAAGGGAGAATCTACTCAGTTTGAATACAATAGATAAGGTTTGCTGAGGGATCGATTATAAATCCTCCAATCTTATTAATCTTTCTTCCCTGTATGTGAGAGCATTGCCGGAACACTGCTGGGTTGGATCTGTTTTGTCCTGTTACTTTAGAGGACATTAATAAAATAACAGACGGCTGCAAAAGGTGTCTGGTCAGGAAGTTTCTAGATACCTTTCTGTAATGCTGCTCCTAGTTTAAAATGTCATGTTATCAAGTCATGCATAACCTTGAGACATCATGCAGACCATTGAAACTGCTGCTCAGAAATAGGGAAAAACAGGAGGCAGTCACTCGACTGCTCGAGACTGGGACATAGGGACAGGAAGGAGACACTCAACTGCTCGAGACTGGGACACAGGAACAGAAGACAGTCACTCAACTGCTCGATACTGGGACACCGGAACAGGAGGCAGTCACTCCACTGTTCGAGATCGGGACACAGGAACAGGAGGCAGTCATTCAACCGTTCGAGACAGGGACACAGAAACAGGAGGCAGTCACTCAACTGCTCTTACTGGGATGGGGGAAATCAGGCTGCGAATGAGGCCCCGGATCCTGTTACGCAGGAACACAAGGAGGTGACTCACTCCCCATCAGTATGGGTCACTGGGAGAGAAGGGGAATTGTCTTGTTTATGACAGAAATATCTGAATAAGTTGAATGAGCGAGCCTTTCAATCCTGCTCCAACCTTCTCCAAGACCACGGCTGATGTGATTGTGATTTCCTCATTCCATTTTACAAAGATCCCCCTCTCTGCAGCCTCTGTTCCATTCTTGTTCATGTTGCAGACCCAGATGCTCTTACTGCAGCCCCCAAGACCCATCCAGAGTCGGTCACCAAAGCCTCTGGCTTTCCGGAATGTCCCACAGCAGCTTAAAGCACAGTCTCCAGGAAACCGCCCCCAACATTTCCACGAAGGTACCAAAATTAGAATTAAGTCAAATGTCAGTCACATGCAAGTCGGAAGCCTGGTCTGAATCAGTAGCAGTTGAGGGGATTCATCATGTTACTGAGCACACGATCAGCAGAGAATGATTAACACAGGCGTTCAATGGATTGGCACAGAGCAAGTTACAAAGATGTGCCTGAAAATTGCTGAAATCCCACTGTCCAACATCGAGCACAGGGCAGGATACCGTTAAGTCAAAGAAAATGCAAGCTATGCATTTTGAACATTGTTTCTAAGCTTCTTAATGTTGGAAGCTGATGCTCTCGGGTGAGCAACATTCAAGGCAAGGGGAAGATATGGGACAGTAATTCACATTAAAACTGAACAATTAAAATTGGATGTCAGGGTTTAAATAACAACAGTTTAAATAGCAACAAATGGGAGGGATTTGGGAAATAGACAGAGAGAGAGACTCAGACACAGTGTTATGGGAGGATGTGTTCACAGGTTTCAGAATGCTGAAGTGAAGACATTTGGATGGCATCTCACAACATAAACTGGTATTTCCGGGAATGAATAATTAATGGAATATTGGTGTGAGCCAATTTTGTATCCACATGGCTAGTTCGCCCTGTATCCCATGTGAACTAAACTTGTTAACCAGTCTGCCATGTGGAAATTTGTCAAATGTCTCACTAAAGTCCATATCGACAATGTGCATCTCTCGGCCTCAATGAATCCTCTTAGTCACTTCTTCAAAAAAACTCAGTCAATTCAGTGAGACACGATTCCCCATGCTTCAAGCCATGTTGTCTATCCCTTGTCAGTCCTTGCCATTCAAAATACATGCAAACCTTGTGCCTCATTATCCTCACCAACAGCTTGCACTCCACTGACGTCAGGTTCACCGATTGTTCCTTACCGTCCTTCTTAAATAGTTTTAGTAATTGCACCAAGTTAGCAAATCTCCTATCTTCCGGTATCTCATCTGTGAAAATTGACAATACAAATATCTCAGCAAGGATCCCAAGAATCACTTGCCTCGCTCCCACAGAGTTCTAGGGTACACCTGATCAGATCCTGGGGATTATCCCACCTTTATAGGCTTTGCGAAGTCCAGCACCTCCTCCTCTGTAATACAGACACTTTTCACAATATCACTGTTCATTTCCAATGTTCTCTGGCTTCCATATCCTTCTGCACAGTCAAAATGCTTTTTTAGTGCCGCCTCCATCTCCTGTGGTTTCGCACATCGACAGCTTTGCTGATCATTAAGTGGCCCAAAACTCTCATGAGGTACTCTTTTGTCCTTAATGTACGTGTGGAGCACATTTGGATTATCCTTAACATTATTTGCCAAAACTATCTCATGTCCCCATCATGGCCTCCTTATTTCCCACTTAAGTATACTTCTACTAGCTTTAGACTCACTAGACATTGACTTTAAATATGGAATTAAGAGGCTAATGAAGATGATGAATCCATTTTCGATTTTTGCAAAAAAACCCATCTGGTTCGCTGATGTCATTGAAGGAATTAAACTGCCACCCTCACCTGTCATTGGTTACATGTGACTCCAGACCGACAATAACTGCCCTTTGGGTGATTGGTGATGGGCAATAAATGCAGGCCCAACCAGTGATACCCTCATCCCATGAATGAATATTGAAAAAACCTCGATGCCTGCTCTCTCTACCTGACATATACTTCCCTATTATCCGTGACTAGAACCTCAATTTCTCCAGTCCTCCAGCATTCCTTACACCTACCAGCCTTATCCTAAATCCAAACAGTGATATACTGTCTCTGTGCTTTTGATATCTCATTTTTGAAGGCTTCCCTCTTCTCAGCTGGCCCGTTGTCTGCGAATATCTGCCCCAATCCTGTTTGGAAGTTCTTGCTAATATCATCAAAATCGGCCTTGCTCCAATTTAGAACATTATCTTTTATTCTCAGTTCATTCTTTTCCATCTCTATTTTAAAACTAATCGAATTATGATTATTTGTCCCAAAGTGCTTCCCCACTGATACCTCAGTCACCTGCTGTGCCTTATTTCTCAAGCGTAGGTCATGTTTAGCTCGTTCTCTGTGATGGAGAGTATTGGATAAGGCCATGGTGTACCTTTCATTCAATACCAGCCAGATTCTCCAACCCATCATGGTTCGAGGTACTCACCATCGCCCGGATACCCCTGGATATTCCGTTATCCCTGGCACTAGTGTCATCTTCAAAGCCCAATGGGCACATGGTTGACCTTTCTCCGTTTGGAAATGCCCTGCACAGTTTACCCCAAGCATGGCAGATAAGGGGCAATTACACCATGGTTTGTCGACAGAGGCACGGAGGTCCTTGTGGATAAGCTAGTACAGAGGGGGACCATTCCCTTCCAAAAGGAGGCCACATCACCAGACCCACCGAGCATAGTCTGAGCTCACCACCCACCTCAGTGCAGTATCTGCGCTGTGAAGAAATATCTAGCAATACAGGAAAAATATTAATAACCTTCGCTGCTCTGTAAGGATAAGGGTCACTGTATTTTTTCTGCTCCATCACACTCACTGTATATCTGTTGCAGCAGCGACCCCCGAACAAGGCTCATGCTTCTCCACTCTCACTGCTGCATGCAGTACCTCCCGCGCCTCTCTCTCTCTCTCGTCCCCTCTCGCTCCCCCCACAATCCCCCCACAACACTAATAACACTGCATGAATACAGCACTGTGGACTGACTTCCTCCAGGCGCCTCACCATATCTACCCCCACCTACACCAGCACTTACAGCAGAGCCACCCACTCTTACCCTCACTCCCTCCCCTTCTCCATTGCAGGAGAAACATCCTGGTAATAGGACAGAAATGACCAGGTCGGGTGGTGGAGTGCCTGATATCCATTCCCCCAGCACCCCCTTTTCCCCTGCCATATGAGGAGTACCCTGGTACAATCGGAGAAGACTGGGATGCCGCGTAAGGAGATTCTGAACCATCCACCTCCCAACAACCAAGTAAGGAGCAATGTTCAGTGATGGGCAATTCTCACTTTAAACCCACTGTCAGTTCCATTTCCCCCCGGCACAACTTAGAAGCCGAGGCCCTGATGCCATCTCCCTTTTGTGTTGAGCTGGTACAAATAGAATTCCCACGGTTTCGGTTGGCAGGAGTATGGGCTCACAACACACAATCTCCACCACCTCCCAGAAAGCGAGCAAGGAGAGTCCCTCCTCCTGTAAACAGCTCAGACACTGAAACTAATCTGTGAGATTTACTGCTACCCCTACTTGTCCTGACATATTCAATAATCTGTGCTCATATGCATCCAGCACCCTCTGCTCTTGCACCTCCTTTATAACGGTACAGCCTGTTTAATATTGCCTATCTACCAAAGAGCATCACCTCACACTGTTCTGCTTTGATCGGCATCTGCCATACACCTGAACACTACACCAGAATATAACTTTCCTGTTGGAATTCCACACCGTCCTCAACAAACGTTACAATTCTTCCTGGTTTGATATCTGCAAACATTGAAATTGTCCTACAGTCCCACTCCACATAGAAATACTGACACACACCAGACAAAACAACTGAAGTATTGACAATGTTATCATGGAGCGAGAGAAATACTGACACACTCTCCATGTCTGTGTTATTGTCAATGTATAGCGAGTGCCTGTATGTGTCTGTATTCGTTTGTGCATCTGTGTGGGGCGGGTCTGGCAGTCTCTGTGGTGTTTAAAGTGTTGTAATATCCCCCGATATGGGTTCTGAGTAAGAATCACTCGATTCAAAACGTCAAGTTTCATTTCTGTCCAAAGATACTTCCAGAGCTGCTGGGCTTTCTGTTCTTGTCAATCTCTGTTGCACTAAAAGAAAGTGAGGACTGCATATGCTGGAGATCAGAGCTAAAAAATGTGTTGCTGCAAAAGCGCAGCAGGTCAGGCAGCATCCAAGGAGCAGGAGAATCGACGTTTTGGGAATAAGCCTGATTTCAGAAGAAGTCTCTGTTGCACCTCAAACCCCATCCCTCCCCCCCCCCCCCCCCCACCCACCCACCCCCCCCCACCCCCCCCCACCCCCGCACGCCACTGTAATCGTGGTGGTAAAGTATGTAAACCATCAGGGATTCAGTTTGGGAGGGAGAGAGGGAGGGCAGCAGCTCACAGCACAATCCAATCTACATTTTGATTGCAACACACACACACACACACACACACACAACACACACACACACACACACACCCACACAAGTGGAACATGTTCATGTGCAGATGGAAATGGTTTGTCACTTGGTAGTATTTCCAACACACAGTGTACTCATTAAAGCATATTTCCATTGCAATTATATCCAAGCAAATCCGAGTAAGCCACATTGCAAGGTGATGAGATTAATATTAATGCACTTCCTGTAACTTGGAATTTTTAATGTTTTACTCTTACAAGTAACCTTATATGTGAGAAAGGATTGAAAAGACCTAAACCAGACCAGCAGAGTGAGGGCTTGTACCACTTCATACAAAAGAGGGAAAGGGAGAGGAAGAGAGAGTGGTTTTGACCCCGTTTCAGTGATTCACACCAAAAACAACAAGAGTTGCCATTGCACAGAGATCCACACACTAACGCAGGAACACATGTAAAAAGCACAGAGAGATAGACATGCACACAGTGGTACACAGCGACATATATATATAGACACACACGAATCGACAGACACCAACAGAAACGTGCAGATACATACTTGGTTGTGTAAATACACATAGACTCATCGAGTTATACAGGGTATTTGCAAACAGACCTATCGGTCTATACAGTCCATGCAGACAATAATTCCAAATTAAACCAGTTCCATCTGCCTGCGCTTGGCCCACATTTGTACAAACGTTCACTTATTTTTGTACTTAGTCAAATGCATTTTAAATGCTGTAAATTTACCCACAATCCATCACTTCCGCAGGAAGTTAACTCTCTACACGAACCACATGCTGTGTAAATAAATCCTTACGGGTCCTGATCAGGTGGACCCCATAACTCTGTAGGAAGCTAAGGAAGTGATTGCAGGCCTCTTGCTGAGATTTTTTTCATCAATAGCCACAGGTGAGATGCTGGAAGTCATGCGTTTGACTAAAGTTGTGCTATTAAACAAAATGGAAAGAAAGAGCTAAGGAACTATAAATTGGTGAGTCTGTTATCAGTGGTAGGCACGTTGTTGGAGGGATTCATGAGGTGCAGGATTTAGATGTATTTAGAAAGACAAGGACTGCTTAGGGACAGGCAGTTGTGAGGACTGCAGATGCTGGAGTTGACAGTCTAGATTAGAGTGGTGCAAGAAAATCACAGCAGGTCAGGCAGCATCTGAGGAGCAGGAAAATCGAGGTTTTGGGCAAAAGCGCTTTATCAGTATAGTCAAATGGGGTTGTGCCTGGATAATCATGTCTCACTAACTTGAATATATGTTGTTGAGAAGTAACGGAGAGGATTGATGAGGGCTGAACGCTGGATGTGATCTATATTGAATTCAGTTCGGCATTCGACAAGGTTCCACATGGGAGACTGGTTAGCAAAGTTAGGTCACAAGGAATACAAGGGGGATTAGCCAGTTGGATACAGATTTGGATTAAAAGTAGAGGACAGAGGGTTGTGGTGGAGGGTTGTTTTTCAGACTGGAGGCCTGTGACCAGTGGAGTGCCACAAGGATCGGTGCTGGTTCTGCTACTTTTCATCATGTATATAAATGGTTTGGATATTAACATCGGAGGTATAGTTCGTAAGTTTGCAGATGACTCCAAAATTGGAGGTATAATGGCCAACAAATAAGGTTACCACAGATTACGCCGGGATCTTGATCAGATGGGCCAATGGACCGAGGAGTGGCAGACAGAGTTTAATTTAGATAAATGTGATATGCTGCATATGGGAAAGGCAAATCAGGGCAGGACTTATACACTTAATGGTAAAGTCATGGGGAGTGATGCTGAACAAAGTGACCTCAGAGTACAGGTTTATAGTTCCTTGAAAGTTGATTTGCAGGTAGATAGAATAGTGAAGAAAGTATTTGGTATCTTTTTGGTCAGTGCATTGTGTATATGAGTTAGGAGACTGGATTACATCTGTACAGGACATTGTTTAGACCACTTTTAGAATACTGTATGCAATTCTAGTCTAACTGCTGTAGGAAGGATGTTGTGAAACTTGAAAGGTTTCAGCAAGGGTTTACAACGATGTTGCCAGGATTGGAGTGTTTGAGCTACAGGGAGAGGCTGAATAGGCTGAGGCTGTTTTCCCTGGAGCATCAGAGGATGAGGGTTGATGTTACAGGTTATTAAAATCATGTGTGCAATGGTTAAAGTGAATAGCCACGGTCTTTTCCCAAGGGTAACACAGTCAAAAACTAGACGGCAAAGGTTTACGGTGAGATGGGAACGACATAAAAGAGATCCAATGGGCAACATCTTCAGGTAGAGGGTCGTTGTGTATAATAAGCTGCGAGAGTAAGGTGTGGAAGCTGGCACAATGACAACATTTAAAAGGCATCTGTTTGGGCAGATGAATGGGAAGGGTTCAGATGGAAATGGGCCACATTCTGGCAAATGGGAGGAGATTAATTTTGGCTATCTGGTCTGCATGGACGCGTTGGACCAAAGGGTCTGTTTCCATGCTATTCGGCTCTGTGACGCTACGTCTTTTTAGAAACGTGCTCCTCTTATCTTAAAACAACCCCCCATTCGAGGGAATTGACACCTACCATTCAACATTATCGATACCCCTCATGATATTATAAACCTCTATAAAGTTTCCTCAGCCTCCTATGCTCCAGTAGATAATGCCCGAGTCTATCGAGCCTGTCCTTATAACTCAAACACTCCATTCCCAGCATCATCCTGATAAATCTTCTCTAAACACTCCCGAACTTGATAATATTATTTAGATTACAGGGCGAACAGAACTGCACACAGTCCTCCAGGACATGCCTCACGAGTGTCCTGTGCAACCTGAACATACCGTCCCAAATCTTTATTCAAAGGACTGTCCACTGCTATTTGTCATGTATATAAATGATTTGGATGTTAACATAGGAGATATAGATAGTAAGTTTGCAGGCGACACCGAAATTGGAGGTGCAGTGGACAATGAAGAAGGTTACCTCAGAGTAAAATGGGATCTCGAACAGATGGGCCAATGGATTGAGGAGTGGCAGATAGAGATATATTTAGATAAATGTGAGGTGCTGCATTTTGGAAAAGCAAATCAGAGCAGGACGCATACACTTAATGTTAAAGTGCCAGAAAATGTTGCTGAACAAAGAGACCTTGGATATAGGTTCATAGTTCCTTGAAAGTAGAGTCGCAGGTAGATAGAAGAGTGAAGGTGTTTGGTATGCTTTTCTTTATTAAACTAACTACAAGAGTTGGGACGACATGTTGTTGCTGTAAAGGACAATGTCTAGGCCACTTTTGGAATATTATGTGCAATTCTGCTTTCATTCCTATTCGAAAGGTGTTGTGAAACTTGGAAGGGTTCAGAAAATATTTTCACGGATGTTGCCAGGGCTGGAGGATTTGAGCTGTAGGGACAGCCTAAATAGGCTGGGGCTGTTTTCTCTGAATCATCGGAGGCTGAGGGGTGAATTATGCTGGTTCATAAAAATGAGAGGCATGCATAGGGTAACGAGACTTTTCCCTGGATTGGGCGAGTCCACAACGAGACGGCATAGGTTTAGGGTAATAGGGAAAAGATTTAATAGGGACCTCAGGGGCATTTTTGTTTCTGCACAGAGGGTGGCGCGTGTATGGAATGAGTTGCCAGAGGAAGTAGTGGAGGCTTGTCAACTTAAATTATAGTTTTTAAAAGACATCCGGATGAGTATATGAATAGAATGGTTCAGAGGGATATGGTCAACGTGTTGGCAAATTTAACGAGATTAGGTTAAGATATCTGGCAGGCATGGACGAGTTGGACCAGAGAGTCTGTTTCTGCGCAGTAAATCTCTATGACTCTATGCCTATATATAATGAAGACCAGCAAGCAAAATACCTTCATAACCACCCTGCCTATACATGATGCAAACTTCAAAGAATTATGCCTGAAACCCTCGGTCGTTCTGTTCTACAACACTACCATTGGCTCAACTTTTAATTGTATATGTGCTTTTTTTGTTTGTTTTACCAAAGTACAATGCCTTGCATTTTTCAACATTAAACTCCATCTGCCATTCTTTAGCCCAGTGACTGATAGTACTGGGGAAGAAAGACTGGAAAGTAATCAGCTGTCTTGTATCATTTAATTATTTTAGGAAGAGGAAAATCACACATTAGAGGTTAATGTTTGAGGCCAGAAAGTATGCGCTTTCTTTGTCTCTGATGTTCAGTATTGGTATCTTTTCGAGATCCTTCATAGACCAAAGTGTGTCTGCAGGATTTCATTCCCTCGTATTGCAGACTACAGATAATAGCCATTTAAACTTGAAATGATAGCCAAGTATTTAAAGATGTTCATAGTTTATGTCGAAGGCAGAACATATAAACTCGACATCCTACAATTGAGGCAAGTACCTTGCAGTTTTTAATCAATGTTATTATTCTAACTGTGTTATTCAGTAAAGTGAATCCGATTTCAATGAATCCATACCGAACTAAAAGCTGTCCTTAAAATTAAAAATTTGGGCATGGTTTAGGTCTTGTGTAGTCGGTAATGTCCCGACCTCTGATGCAGAGCTCTGGATTCTATTCCAATTCCTGCACTTGTCTGAACGTGTCTCTCACTCGAGACCAGACAGTCTGGATTCAGGCACAGAGATGTGTCACAGCATGTCAGAACAGGCTGATGAACAAACACACAGGAGAATAATGTAGGGGCTATTGTGGAGTGGTGGTAGGGTCCCTACCTCTGGCTGCAAAGCTCTGGGTTCAAATCCTACTAGAGGTGTTTTATAATATGTTTGAACACGTTGACTAAAATGAGCTTAGATTTGTGATTTGATCAAGATGGAAGAGGTTTCAGCATTGAATTTCAGAATTTAAGCCCCGAATGACTGAAAAGACAGGCCCAGGGTTGGAGTCACATTTGCACCTTCTAGAAGTTTATAAATTTATGAAGGGCGTGAGAGGGTGAGTAGTCAAGATCTTTTCCCCACATTTGGAAGCCCAAAATGAGAAGACGTAGATTTAAAGTGAGAGGGGAAAGATTTTAAAGGGAGCTCAGGGGCAACTTTTTCACTCAGAAAGTGGAGCGTGTATATGATGAACTGCCGGAGGAAGTGGTGGAAGTTGGTATAATTACAACATTTAAAAGGCACCCAGATGGGTATGTTACTAGGAAGGATTTGGAATGATATGGGCAAATTGCTGGCAAATAGATCAGATTCCCTACAGTGTAGAAACAGGCCGTTTTGCCCAATAAGTCCACACCAACCTTTGAAGAGTTACCCATCAAGAATTATCCACCCAAATTCACCCCTGACTAATACACCTGACACTATGTGCAACTTAGTCTGGCCAATTCACCCAATCTACACATCTTTGGACGATGGAGGAAACCAACGCAGACACAGGGAGAATGTGCAAATTCCACACAGTCAGTCACCCTGGTACAATGAGGCAGCAGTGCTAACAACTGAGCCCTGCACCGACCCAAATAGGCCAAGATTAATTGAGGAAATTAGGTTGGCATGGACGAATTGGTCAAAGGTGTTTGGTTCCGCGCTGTACAACTTTAAGATTCGTTAAGCCATTTGATTAAGGTCCCTGTGCAATCTTCACTATCCACTATATAGCCTATCTTGGTTTCATCCATAATCTTTCTAACCACGCTTTCCATAATTCTCATCTAAATCATTTGTACAAATTTCAAACAAAATGGATTTAGCACAGGTCCCTGTGGAACACCACTTGCACAGTGTCACAAAGCTGGTCCCTTTTCTCTAAACTGTCCCCTCAAAACTGTCAAACCCAGTTTGGGCTAGCTTGGAAAGTGTAATTGGAAAACCCAGGATACAGTGTGAAAGAGGCTCCGCATCACTCCTAACTGAGCTTCCCCTTTCTGCAACTTGTGCTTCGTTTGTTGGTCAAGTTGTAGACCCAGTTTCACTTTGAATACAGCCCCATTCCTCACCCAGAGATGGTCCAGAAAATCTGGCAATATTCAATAACAGAGCTTCCAGGAAAATAACAGTCCTACTTTCCAATAACAGAACGTGAGAACTTCACAAACAATAGTATGTTATTCATACACACCACCCCCACCTACCCCATCCCTGCAAGCCTATCTTGCCCCACAATAAGATCATAAGGTCTAATATCCTCTTTATGTCCAATTCATCACATCCCTCAACTCTCTGACTGGTTAAAAAGCACTCCCTGCACTCACATCGCGACCTGTTGATATGAGCAAAAGATGGGAACACAAGGACTCAGGGAAGAGTATCTGGCCCTGACATCAAGGCAGCATTTAACTGAGATCGGTCTCAAGGAGCATGAGCAGGATTTCACTTAATGGGAATGAGTTGTAAACTTCCCTAGTTATAGTTATTTAAAGCATAAAGCACAATGATTGTGTTTTGTGTACATAAGTCCATGCAGTCCTGGACGTGTCAGCAAAAGATCCTCAAGGTAGCTTCCTCAGCACAAATATCTTCAGCTGTTTCATAAATGACTTGCCCACACCATAAGATGACAAGTGGGGGTGTTTACTAAAGATCATGCAGTGTTCAGAAAAAAAGTCCCCCTTCAGCTCCTGAGCCAGTCTGTGTCCATGTGCACCAAGACCTGGACAACACTCAGGCTTGTGGAGTTGAAGTGTCGGTAACATTCATGCAGCAGTACTGCTGGACACTGCACATTTCCACAGTTGAAAGGAGCTCATTCAGCGCCTCACGCTAGTTTCACAGGAACACGAGGAACTCATTCAGCTCAATGAAATGATTGGAGAATAGTAGAGATAACCCATTTCGTGCCTCTAACCAATTATAAAGGAAGGGAAGGAGTCACGTGTTACTGGCAACACCAGAGCCCCTCAAAAATATTTGAAGGCGATGGTCTAGTCTCTAAAGTTTTCTAATTTTCAAGAAAATGTAAAGTGTCTGTTCCAAATGCAATGTGACTGGTCAAACTACAAGACGTTAAGAAAAACACAATACATGCAAATAAATAGGAATTCAGAAAAATAAGTCCTTTGGAAATCTTATCACAATGATAGATAAAGCAACCATTATTAATTAAGAGTTCTGATACAGAAATATCCCATAAACACATACTTGGCAAAAAGGAAAGTTCAGACACAGATTCTCAGATGCAGTTCTCTAATCGAGGATGGAAAAAAAATCAAGTGAAAATTCAGAGAGAGTTGCAGCTAGGAGACTTCCACTGAAGCTTCCAATTCTGTTGAGACCCCAATAGCTTCTGATGTTACTTAGAAACCAAATCCCTTCCTGTAATGTGGCTCCCAGAACTGCATACAGTATTCTATCTATGGCCTAACCAATGGCATTTTTAGCTCATAGTATTTTGTCTCGTTGAATAAAGTCTTAGCCTACAGTCCCACGTGCTTTCTTAACTAGCTATTACACTGTCCAGTCACATTCAGGGATATGTGGAGAAACACCCTCTGAGCTTCCTAGTCAGCTGCCATTCATTGAGTACTCCCCTGTATGGTTCCTTTTTCCACGGCTAAAAGCATGGCACAACATTGACGGCTGAAGGGCAGTACTGTGCTGCATTGTTCTATGTTCTTAATTCCTACACTCTTGTGAGCTTATAGTATCTGGAATTCCTTTAACTTCAGTGGAGGCTACATTTGGTAATTATTTGATTGAAGAGAGTTAATGGAAATGTGGACAGGTTTCAGGGACTGAATAGTCTATATCTGTTCCTAATTGTTGTGTAATTGTGTTTCGAAACAGTGGTGATTGGTTTGAGGGAAACACATTTTGTGAATAAGGACCTTCCCATTTCAGACTGAGACGGGCATGTTCCTTTCTCTTCAGGATTGTGTGATCTGTGGTGTTCCCATCCCCAGGGAGCAGTGAAGACTGGGTTCCTGAAACACTCAAGGTTGAGTTCCGTAGCTCTTTGATGAACAAGAGAATCCATGTTTGTTGGGAATAGACAGGAAGGGGATGTGTAGTTACAATCACGTCAGCAATGCACATTTCGAATGGTGCAGCAGGCTCGAGGGGCTGAGTGGCCAACTGCTGCTCCTGCCCCATGTGTTGTTCTCTCACTCAACACCTCGAGGCTGTTACAGAGAAAGGAAGATCCCATTCAGCCAGTCAGGATTGGTACAATGAGACACGAGGAGACCTCTGCCCCCTAAGGATTATAAAGGGAGAAGATGAAGTCATTCAGCCATTTGAGTACAATACACAGCACAGGAGGAGGCCATCCAAACTTTCTAGGCTGCCACACAGGAACGTGGAGCCCTGAGTAACTATCAGGAAATTGACATAAGGGATAAATGTTAATTTTCAGGTTGGAAAAGTTTAACTTAGCGTAGTACCTCAGAGATCAGTGCAAGATCAACAACTATTTCGAACCTGTCAATGATTTGAATGTGGGGACTGATTGTAGTGGAGCACAATTAGCTCAGCCACCAAGATAGTCATTCAATAAGATGTCAAGTGTAGATAGAGAGTCTATAATGGGATATAGGAAGGGGAGTTTAGTGTGCAAACCTTCAGCAGAAACAGTATAAGCTGGGCTACCGAGGATTGTATTGTGAAAGAAAGGCAAAACAACAGTAAACTGTTTAAATGACGTGGGGTCTCAAAACACAGTGTGCAAAGGGATATTTGAATCCTGGTACAGACATCAAACAAAGTTATTATTCAAAATAGCAAGTGATTAGGAAGGTATATGGAATGACTCTAATTTATATAAAAGCTGTCAGGACGTTTTACTGCATCTGTACAGGGCATTCCTGAGGCCACATTAGATGCATTGCATGTCGCTATGATTCCCGAAACTGAGTCGCAAATATACTGGGCAGTACGGTGGCACAGTGGTTAGCACTGCTGCCTCACAGCGCCAGAGAACCGGGTGCAATTCCTGCCTCATGCGACTGTCTGTGTGGAGTTTGCACATTCTCCCCGTATCTGCGTGGGATTCCTCCAGATGCTCTGTTTTTTTCCCACAGTCCAAAAATGTGCAGGTTAAGTGAATTGTCCAAGTTAAATTGATTGTATTGTTAGGTCTAGGGGAAAAGGTCTGGGAGGGTTGCTCTTCAGAGGGTTGGTGTGGACTTGTTGGGCCGACGGACTTGTTTCCACACTGTAAAGTAATCTAAACTCAATTGCTTTCGAGTCTTTGTAAAAATGTTTCACTTTACTATTTTTTTCCTGGAAGGAAGGCCTTATTCTGTCATACACCATGGAAACAGAATCTTTGGTCCAACTTCTACAACTTTGGACCAACTTTGGTCGACATAGCTATGGAGAAGGAGAGGATTAGGCAAAATGGGAGGTTATTTAATTGGGGAAGAAGAAGCTATGATGCGATTAGACATGAGTTAGGAAGCATGTACTGGGAGCAATTTTGCCATGGTAAAGGCACTATAGACATGTAGAGACTTTTAAGGTACAGTTGTTACGAGTGATGAATAAATATGTCCCTCTGAGAATAGCAAGAAGGGGCAAGATAAAGGAACCTTGGATGACGACAGCGGTGGAGCTTCTCGTCAAAAGGAAAACGCTAGCTTACATAAGGTGGAAGAGGCTAGGGTCAAGCTCAGCTCTAGAGGATTACAGGCAGGCGAGGAAGAAACTCAAAAATGGTCTGAGGAGAGCCAGGATGGGGCACGAGAAAGGCTTGGCAGAACCAATTAGGGAGAACACAAAGGCATTTTACACTCATGTGAGGAATAGGAGAATGGTCAAAGAAAGAGTAGGGCCGATCAGGGATAGCATAGGAAACTTGTGTCGGAATCTGAGGAGGTAGGGGAAGCCATAAATAAGTTTTTTGCTTCGGTCTTTATGAAAAAAAAATGAACTTTGTAGTGAATGAAACCTTTGAAGAGCAGGTGTGCATGCTGGAATGAATAGAAATAGAGGAAGCTGTTGCGCTGAAAACTTTGTCAAGCATTAAGATTGACAAGTCGCCAGGCCCGGACCAGATTTGTTCTCGGCTGCTTTGTGAAACGATAAATGCAATTGCTTCGCCACTTGCGAAGATCTTTGCATCCTCGCCCTCCACTGGAGTCGTACCTGAGGACTGGAGAGAGGCAAATGTAATTCCTCTCTTCAAGAAAGGAAATAGGGAAATCCGTGACAATTACAGACCAGTACGTCTCAAGTCTGTAGTCTGCAAAGTGTTAGAAAGGATTCTGAGGGATAAGATTTATGACCATCAGGAAGAGCATGGCTTGATTAAATACAGTCAACATGGCTTTGTGAGGGACAGGTCACGCCTCACAAATCTTATCGAGTTCTTTTGGAATGTGACTAGAAAAGTTGATGAGGGTCGAGCTGTGGATGTGCTGTATATGACCTTCAGCAAGGCATTTGATAAAGCTCCCAATGGTAGGCTCATTTAGAAAGTCAGGAGGAATGGGATACAGGGGAACTTAGCTGTCCTGATACTGAAGTCAACGACTGGTAGTAGAAGAAAAATATTCTGCCTGAAGTCAGTGGTGAGTGGTGTTCCACAGGGGTCTGTCCTTGGCACTCTACTGTTTGTAATTTTTATTAATGACTGGGATGAGGGTATTGAAGGATGAGTCAGCAAGTTTGCAGAAGACACAAAGGTTGAAGGTGTCATTGACAGTATAGAGGGCTGTTGTAGGCTGCAGAGATGGGCTGATAGGTGGCAGATGGAGTTCAACCTGGATACATGCGAGGTGATGCATTTGGAAGATAGAATTTGAAAGCTGAGTACAGGATTAAGGATAGGATTCTTGACAGTGTGGAGGGACAGATGGATCTTGTTGTGCAGGTACACAGACCCTTAAAATGGCCATCCGATGTGAAAAGGGTTGTTAAGAAAGCATATGGTGTTTTGGCTTTCATTAACAGGGGGATTGAGTTTAAGAGTCGTGAAATCTTCTTGTAGCTCTGTAAAACTTTGGTTCGACCGCACTTCGAATACTGCGTCCAGTTCTGGTCGTCCTATTATAGGAAAGATGTGGATGCTTTGGAGAGGGTTCAGAGGAGGTTTACCAGGATGCTGCCTAGACTGGAGGGCTTATCTGATGAAGAGAGATTAACTGAGCTCGGACTTTTTTCATTAGAGAAAAGGAGAATCAGAGAGGACCGAATTGAGGTATAGAAGATAATGAGAGGCATAGATAGAGTCGATAGCCAGAGACTATTTCCCAGGGCAGAAATGGCTAACACGAGCGGTCATAGTTTTAAGCTGGTTGGAGTAAAGTATAGAGGGGTTGTCAGAGGTGGGTTCTTTATACAGAGAGTTGTGAGAGCAATGAATGCGTTGCCAGCAGCAGTTGTGGAAGCAAGGTCATTGAGGACATTTAAGAGACTGCTGGACATGCATATGGTCACAGAAATTTGAGAGTGCATACATGAAGATCAATGGTCGGCATAACATCGTGGGCTGAAGGGCCTGTTCTGTGCTGTACTGTTCAATCTTCTATGTTTTCTATTGTCCACGCCGACTGGATGTCCTAAATTAATCTAGTCCCATTTGCCAGCATTTGGCCCATATCACACTGAACACTGCTTATTCATGCTCCAAACCAAATGGGCTTTAAATATTGTAATTGTCCCAGCTTCCAACACTTCCGCTGACAGTTCATTCCATACACTCCATGAAAAGGTTACCACTTTTGTCTCTTTTAAATCATTCCCCTCTCGCCTTAAATTTATGTGATATAGTTTTGGATTCCCCCAATCAAGGAAATGTCACCATTTCCATGCCCCTCGTGATTTTATAAACCTCTACAGGGCCAGAGTACTTCAGGATTGATAATGAGTGATGTTCATACTGAACCATATAAGATCTTGAGGATAGTGTATCAGTTGCGTAGCTGATGGACATTTCCTAAAGTTATGTGAGACTAGAACTAAGGATTCAAATTTAAGAGAGCGATGTACTCATTTTAAAACAGATACTTTGAAGACATGAATTTATTGGACAAAAATTATGAGGACACGTACAAACGTATCTTCAAATTATACTTTATAAATTGTTCCTACAGGGAGCAGGTTACAGGGATGGAGTCATACAATCCCGAGAATGTTCAAGTAGGCTTCACATGACCCAGAAGGGTTGTCAGATAACATTATTGCATATTTCAGCTAAAAGATCGAGAGAATGCAACCTGCTTGAGAAGCCACAGCTTATTGCTCCCTCTCTTTCCTTCTTCCTTCTCATAGTAACGTATGAGAGGTCAAAACCTGTCAGGCATCTTTACCATTCACGACGAATTCCCGTTGAGGATTCATTTGAATCTCCACATTGCCAGAAGCAAAGGTAATTCCGCCAACTCCAAATCTCACAGGAAGGAATCTGATTGCCAACAGCTTGTGTGAGCAAAATAACCTCAGAGGCAGAATAGCATTTATTTTGTTTTTCCGTTTTGTCTTGAATTTAACTATTTCTTGTAAAGCTCATTTGAGCTGGTATTCTGCAGAGTTTTTTTCTGTCTGTCTTCAGGCATGTGTATGAGTGTGTGTGTGCACCTGTGTATGTGTCTTGTGTATGCACAAAGTGTGTTGATCTATGCATTGAAAGATAAATATTAATGTGCATATCTGTCCAAACTGCTTGTCATGCATCTTTCCATCTTACTTTGAGTATCTTTGATTTGGTGAATTATTTTTACAAATGTAGTATATCGAACTGCCTTGTCCCTCACAAAGAAAGTGACATAGTCTGAGAACTGTATCATTGGCCATAACACCAACCTGGTTACATTTAAAATTTATAATTATCAGTGGAGGAGCAGCACTAAAAAATAAAACAGCGACCCCTCTAACCGCAGTCTGAGTATGGATGAGGAGAAATTCACAAAGGGTTGTTTGAGTGGAGATGATCTTCCCCGGAAGTTTGTGGTGCCTGTGTGTTTGCGTTTTGTCAAAGCTGTTAGTTAGATATTGGACAGTGAAGGACAATGAACTACACATAGGAAATTGGGGCTGAGACCACAAACTGATCAGCCACAATCTTACTGTCTGTTGGAGAAGGCTCAACGTGTCTAATTACTCATTCCTGCTCCCCAGTCCATCGTCCCTATGTTCCATTCAGCTCTTCAAACCTGCTAGACAAGAACATTTGGATGTCATTTAATTCGATAAGCTGGTACACAGAAACAAAGCAGACCATTCAGGGCCTGAAGACTCGAGAGTGTAGTGCTGGTAAAGCACATCAGGTCAGACTGCATTCAAGGAGCAGGAGAATCGACGTTTTGGGCATAAACTGTTCATCAGGATTCCTGACAAAGGACTTATGCCTGATATGTCGATTCTCTATCTTCTCGGATGCTGCCTCGCCTGCTATGCTTTTCCAGCACCACACTCTCGGCTCTGATCTCCAGCATCTGCAGTCCTCACTTTTTATTTTAGTGCCTGAAGGCAGTTTGTTATGGTGTTGGAAAATATTCTTGGGAAAAGAAAGAGTCGGTGCCAGTGTGAAACATCCTACTCCACTCTCTTTACAGAACTGTGTTCATTTGTTGGTTATGTTGCAGACCCAGATTCATTATGTGTACAGCTCCGATACCTCACCCAGAGCTGGCACACAAAATCATCTGGTCTCCCTGACTGCAATCTTCAATAACAGGTTTTCCAGGAAAATAACTTTCCAATAACAGAATGCGAGAACAACAGAAACACAAATAAGTCATTCAGCCCTTTAAGACTGTCTTTCCCTTCAATAAGATCAGGACTGATCTGCTCAATGCCTCTATTCCTCTTTTGTGACCAATTCCTTCAGCCCTCAACTCTCTGAATCGTCAAATATCCATTGTGCACCCCACCACACCAAACTTCTCTGTGATCCATCTCCCTTAACCCTCTGGATTAGAGAAGTCCCAACAGTCACTATACTCTGTGAGAAGGAAACACTCCGTGCACATACACCATGACCTATTGACATGAACCAAAATATGAACACATGGTAAGAGTGACAGGCCTTGATATCAAAGCAGGATTTAACTGAGGATGGTATCAAGGAACCCGATGAGAATATAATGTAATGGGAATGATGTTTAAACTCCCCACTGGTTAGAGGCCATTCAGAGTACAAGGGAAGATGTTTGTGTTTCGTGAGGATCAACCATCTCAGTCACAGGACATCTCTGCAGGCATCCTCTAGGTAGTTTTCTTCTGCTGCTTCAACATCTTTCTCGGAGCATACAGTCAGAAGTGGGAGATGTTCTCTGAAGATCGCGTAATATTCAGAATAAGTTGTCACCTGTCTGCCGCTGAAGCAGTCTGTGTCCACGCACAGCAAGACCTGGTTAGCATTTAAACTGTGCTGTAGGTAAAATTCATGTAACAGTCCTGCTAGACATTTCTCATCTCCACAGTTAAATATGAGGATCTCATTCAGGACCTCACTGGTTTGAAAGGAATATAAGGACGCCATTCAACCCATTGAAACTATTGGATAAGCCCATTCAGTCCTTTCTGTCTATTACACAAATAGGGAAAGAGTGTAGTCTGTACATCGAGATGTTAAAGAGGAACCAGGAGTCGCTAAGTCCGGTCCTTGAGCCACTTCCATATGACCAGGAAGAGACATTGCAGCCTGTCAAGTTACTTATTCAGAAACAGGAGGATGTGACTGATACCCCACAGATAGACTGCTGCATGTTGTTCCTCCTGGCTCTATTGCTCGTGGTAGACACGTGTCACTTTAATGTGGGGTTTGCTAAAGGTGAGGATGGTAAAAGGATGGTTTGTGCAAAGTCTCAAGAAAATACCTTATATCTCTGAGAAGACAGACTGACGTTCCTGTGGAGGTCAGAAGCTTGTGGGAATGTCTTACTCTTTCAGGAATAAGGCATTGTGGCTACTGACAGATTTATGAACAGTGCAGGGGCGCACACAACTGCACACTGAGACAGTGAGAGCTCACTTAGAGCACAAAACTCCTTTTCAACCAACATGGGGATTCGACACAGGTACGTGAAATAATGGGAAAAACATATCATGTGGAAAATGCAATTTCTCACAAATCACCGTCTTTTTCTGGACATAATGAGTGTTAATCCATAATCCTCAAGTTTAAATGTAATCACCTGCTATTCTCTCGCAGTGCTACAGATTAAACACTCATTTCCTTTATACTCTCTTTACCATCCAAGGATTAGTCTAGTGAAACTCCTTTGCACTCTCGATCGCAACAAAATCGTTCCTTATTAAGGAGAGACAATCTGCCAACAGTGCCCCAAATACTGTCCCAGCAACACTCTACAACTGCAGGAAGATGTCTTTACTCCTTTACTTGAATAATTTTATAATGAAGGACAATATACCATTCACTGTCCTGATTACTTGTCTTTTAACAACTGCAGTTCCCAATCGCTCATCTTCTAACCAATACAAAATGGAAAGGACTGCATTTGTTGCTCACATTCAAATTATTTCTTTTCCTTGTGAACAGCTATGCTCCAATTACTGATAGATTTGATACCCTATTAGCAATGACCTTCAGTTTAGAGCAGGAACTTACACTCTGTATTCTCCCTATTATCCAATTCTCAATCCATATAGTATATTCACCCCTGACAGAAGGACTCTAACGTTCTTCGCTCACCTGTCAAATGCCTTCTGTAAATTTAAATGCACCATTCCCATTGGGTCTCATTTGTCAATGTCACAATCTACACCCTCCAAAAACTCCTACTACTTTATCGAAAACAAATTTCCCTTCCCTGAATCTAGGCTGACTCTGCAAATCATATCATTATTCTCCAAAGATCTAGTTGTTATTACTGACGAAAAAATTCTAATATTTTCCTCATAACTGACATCAGTTTATCCATCAGTTGATATTGTCTTGTCCCTCTCTCTTCTGTTTTAAACATTTGCGAGCACAGTAGCTACTTTCAAATGTGCAGGACACTTTCCAGGATATAAAGCGCTTTGACCAACTTTGACCTCCCTCATAGAGTTATGGAATTGACAGTACAGAAGGTGGCCACTGACCCATTGTATTCATTCCTGCTCCGGACAAATTTATCCAGCAAACGCAACACTCCATCCCTAAGTCTGTGACCCTCTCAATTCATCACTCATCTGGTCCAAAAACTTACCAAGCATCAATACAATGAGTTTTCCCCAAGTATTTCCACTTTAATAATTCTAATGTCTTGCGGCTTCTAATTTGCCCCAGTCACTCTGCTCCTTAAAATATTTCAGGAGGATATTCTGTTGCTTCCTCGGTGGAGACAGAACCAACATATTTACCTCACCATAACCTCTGTCATCTTATGAATACACAAGAGGATGGCACTCTGGCATAATGGGTATGTCACCCATTCCTGCCTGGAATATTCCAGAACAAAACCATTGTTGCAGATTTTGAGTACAGTCCTCTCCTTGGTGTGAGACGATTGGATATGCTGAATGAGAGTTCACAGCTCTGTGACATCCACATTGTTGAAATAAACTGGCTTCACACTTTGCGTCTGGAAAAGTATGTCATTCGGAAATATTTGTGGAAATTTCAAAAGGATAGTGCAGTATCCTGCTCCTCCCTGTCGACCCAGACACTCTCTAAATGCAGTGTCCACACCTTGTCCAGAGTGGGAACACTAGACACTCGAAACTCCCTGAATGATCGCAGCAGCTGAAACCACAAATCTGAGAAAATCATCCAGAGAACCTCCACTGACTTTCCACGACAGGAACAAGTCAAAACGCTGCAGACAGGCACATCCACTCAATGTTACAATTTCTTTTCGCTTCTGTTTCTTTTCTGGGCTGCAAATCCATAGGATATCTGCATAGTCGCTGTCACCTGAAATATTAACAGCTTTGTTCTCCATGGAAGTATTTGGCAATGTAACTGCACAATTTTCTTTACCTGTCATGATAATAGCAACACTGCTATTGCTGATGGAGTTGCTGGGGAGGTGATGGTCTCGTTTTATTTTCTCCAGACTATTAATCCAGGAACCCAGGTAATGACCGAAACCCGGCATTCAATCCCCCCCCCCCCCCCCCACAACAGATGGTAGAATTTGAATTCAAGAAAATATTTGGAATTAACAATCTAATGAAACATTGATGGTTGTTAAAACTAAAAAACCCTGGCTCATTAGCGTCCCTCAGGGAAGGAAACTTAGTACCTTCACTGGTCTGACCTACATGTTACTCCAGACCCTCAGCAACGGTAGATTCTCAAATGTCCTTTGAAATGACCAAGCCAACCATTCAGTTTCACACTACAATATCTCAACGAAGTGAAACCAGTTAGACCTGAGCACTGGCAGCCGACAGCACATCGAAGTAAAGTTGTTCAGAAAGACAGTTCCCCAACAGCTTCTCAAGAGCAAATAGGAAAGAGAAATAAACTCTGGCCCAGCCAACATCAAACATGTCCCATGCATAAAGGAATGAAGATGGCCACACTGAGGAAAGACATAGAGGGGACAAAACTTACTTCAAACAGGGACGTGGATATATGCCCACATGTGCATGAAACTTAGGAATATGGGAGGAGGTGAAAAATAAATTAAAATAAAGTTGCATTTTATTTCCATCTCAGCTGATTATTAATAATCCCTTTGTTTATGTATTCTATCTCTCTATTTCCCCGTATATTAATCTCGTCCCACCAACAGACATTAGACTAATTCCCAGCTGCTTTCAGATCTGATACATGGTCAGTGGACTCAACAGGTTAACTCTGTTTTTCTCTCGACACAGGCTGCCAAACCTGCTCCATTTCCCCTGCACTCTGTTTCTTTTTGGTTCAGGCTTCCAGTATGTTCCATTGTTTGATATACCATATTTTTTCCCTTATTTTATGGGACCGAGGCCCTTCGAATCCACACTGACCCTCTGAAAAGCATTGCACCCAGACCCACCTCATGCCCTACTCCTGCATTTCCCATGGCTAAGCCGACTATTAATCTATCCATGCATCTCACATAGCTAATACACCGAGCTGCACACGATTGGTTATTTAGAATGGTCAATCGACTGAACCTGTTTGGACTGTGGAAGGAACCTGGAGCACCTGGAGAAAACACTTGCAGTCCCGGGGAGAATGTGAAAATTCAATACAAAAGTCCTGAGGGTGGAAGCAAACTGGGTCCCTGGTACTATAAGACAGCCGTGAAAACCACTGAGATACCATGCCCCCTCCCCGTCCCCCTCACTCCTTAAACCGGATCCCTGGTACTGTGAGACAGCCGTGCTAACCACTGAGACACCATGCCCCCCTCCCTCCCCCAAACCGAGTCCCGTATTGTGAGACAGCCGTGCTAGCCATTGAGACACCATGCCCCCTTCACGTCTCCCTCCCAAACCGGTACCCTGGTACTGTGAGGCAGCCATGCTCACCACTGAGACACCATTTCCCCTCCCCTCCCTCCGTAAACTGGGTCCCTGGTACTGCGAGACGGCCGTGATAACCACTGAGACACCATGCACATCCCCCCTCCCTCCGTAAACTGGGTCCCTGGTAATGTAAGACAGCCGTGCTAACCACAGAGACACCATGATCCCCCTCCCACTCTCCCTCCCAAACTGGGTCCCTGGTACTATGAGACAGCCGTGCTAACCACTGAGACACCATGAGACCCTCCCCCCCAAAACCGGGTCCCTGGTACTGTGAAAACCACTGAGACACCATGCACCCCTCCCCCTCCCCTCCCCCCCCATACCGGGTTCTTGATACTGTGAGACAGCCGTGCTAACCACTGAGACACCAACTCCCCCTCCCCTTCCACCCCAAACGGTGTCCCTGGTGCTGCGAGGCAGCCGTGCTAACCACTGAGAAACCATGACCCCTCCCACTTCATTCCCCCAAAGGGGATCCATGATAATGTGAGACAGTCGTACTAATCACTGAGACACCATGTCCCTCTCCCCTTCCTCCCCCAAACCGGGTCGCTGGTACTGTGAGACAGCCGTGCTAACCACTGAGATACCATGCTCCCTTTCCCTCTCCCTCCCAAACCGGATCCCTGGTACTGTGAGACAGCCGTGCTAGCCACTGAGACACCATGCCCCCTTTCCCTCTCTCTCCCAAACCGAGTCCCTGTTACGGTGACACAGCCGTGCAAACTACAGAGACACCATGCCCCCTCCCCCTCCTTCCGTAAACCGGTCCCTGGTACTGTGAGACAGCCGTGCTAACCACAGAGACACCATGGCCCCCCTCACACTTCCCCCAAACGGGGTCGCAGGTAATGTGAGACAGTCGTGCTAACCACTGAGACACCATGTCCCTCTCGCCTTCCTCCCTCAAACCGGGTCCCTGGTACTGTGAGACAGCCGTGCTAACGACTGAGATAATATGCCCCTTTTCCCTCTCCCTTCCAAATCCGGTCCCTGGTACTGTGAGTCTGCCGTGCTAGCCACTGAGACACCATGCCACCTTCCCCTCTCCCACCCAAAACGGGTCACTGATACTGTGACACAGCCGTGCTAACGTCTGAGACAACATGTCCCCTCTCCCTCTCCCTCCCCCAAACGAAAAATTTAAACCTGAAATGCATGCAGTAAACAGTGACAAAACTCCCACAGATGTTTCAGGGTCTGCAGGGGGAAGCATAGGGAGCATATTTAGTCTGATATAATCCTCTTCTGAAAAACTCATATTGGACTCAAAAGCTTAATTGTGTTTCTCTCTGCTCAGAACCTGTTATGTGGACTGTGGATATTTGTCTGATCTGAAAGGGGACAGTGAAGCTGCCATTTCTATTGACTCTTAAGTATTTGGTTATGGTTTTTGAATGAAAAATAAAACACTCTGTGTGTGACAGCTCCCTAAATACCGATAATTTATTGCCACTGTCATAATGCATTTTGAAAATGTTGAACTCGGTGATCATGACATCATACAATCAATCCTCTGAAAGTAAATGATTGAAGTACTGATCCCAATTGTTATCAATGTCTTATCATGCTCCTGATGTCACAGGACATACTCACACAGGGTTTGGGAAGGCACTAGCAAGGGCAGAGTTTATTTGTCATCCCCAATGGCTCTGAACCAAGCGACACAGAGTTGCCCTCTTTTATCTCTTTAATCCAAAGTGATGCGAATCCACACAGTGCTGTTTGTAGGAGCATTCTAAGAATTTTAACATATACTTGTGAAGGAACAGCAAATTATTCCCTAGTCAGGATGACATGTAACTTGGAAGGTTTCTTGAAAAGACTGCATTTCCCATTGTTCCCATTACCAGTGCAAAATGTTATCTAATTCCTATTAATCACAGTTTTGCTCAGGGTCCTTGATTCCACCCTCAGTCAAGTCCTGCTTCAATTGAAAGGGCAGTCACTCTTATCTCACCTCAAATTACATTGGAAGATCAGTTGAAAGAATAAGGAGCAAAATAAAGGTACACTGTTTGTTTGAACAATGTGCTCACAATATTCAAAAGAAAATTGATATATGGTCTTCCTTAATGCATTAGTTCTACACGACATCACTATTTAAACAATGTTCAAATCAGTGGGTGTTTGTTCTTTTAATTCACTTCCAATTCGATGTAGAAATGAGAACATGAATTGATCTTCTGTATTGTGTTTATAATCCAGAATTTAAATCAATCTCTATCATCATTACTTTAGCTCTTTCAAACAAAATTAATGAATGAGTCTGTGTCCATCCTGCAGATGAAAATGATCTTTCAACTCTGACTACTGCAGCAAATATTGTAAAGAATAAGCTCCAGGCCCACATCAAATGAAACTTTTGCAGGGCAAGGTGCCAAAGCTAGTCCAAGGTTAATGATTTCCAATCCTTATGAATAATACATGCGGAGGGGGCGGGGTATTAAAGCAGAATTCAGCTCCATGCCTAAAATGCTATTTGTGGCTCCCTCACAAAATACCGCAACTGATTCACGCTGTAAATTCACCAAAATAGGGAAAGCAAGAGACTGGAATTCCCAATTCTGCAACAACATCTGCAGAACAGGAAGAAAATCAAGGTTTGTTTCTGAAATTCATAAATGTTGATGATAAGAATGTGGGAGATGGTGGGGATATTGGAGGATGATAAACAATGTTATGGATGACACAATGATTAACTGGGTGGATCACAGTGAGCAGAAACGTGTTTGGGTACAGGAGGATACAAACGGATTGCCAGATGGCCAGATCAATGACTGATAAAAGGTTACACTGAAATCTGTTAGATGCTGCACTTTGGAAGATGTAACAAGACAAAAGAGAACTCAAAACATGAAGATAGGCTAGATTTGCTTTTGGAGCAGAGACGGGTGAGGGGTGAACCTAACAGAAGTGGATAAGAGCATGAGAGGTACGGGCAGACTGAACAGACAACAGCTTCGTCAATGAGTCAAAAACAAGGGTAGAAATGTTTGACATGAAAGAGAAAATGCTAAGAGAGGAATTGTGGAATCTGTTTTGAACCCAGAGGATGATATGTGTCAAGAATGCATTGCCTGGGAAGATGATTTAGGAATGTAACCTCACAAACTTTATAAAGCACTTGTATCAGCACTGGATGGTGTAGACTCGATGGGCCTTGTCTTTATTACATGATTCCGTGTGGTGGCAGCCATGAAAGCTTTGATGTATTGTGAAGCACGAGCCAATGGAACTTGTTGGTTTGTTCCATCGAACTGTGCTCAGTAAGTGGCGAGATTACAAGCCAGCATCATCCCATGGATTATCAGCAATTACTCAACCTAGGGCAGCCCAGCCATCTCTGAAAACATTCAAGATAATTCACATGCTTAGTGCAGGCATCGTCCAACAAAAACACTAACGTTATTCCAGTTGTTTGACATAATTATTTTAAGGAAACCAATAACATAGAATCAGACTTCCCTTTATTATTACAGACTTGTATCTGCAAGGTTGCTATTTCTCTGAAAAATAATAAATTCCATCCCATACTTTCGCTTTGACAATGAGTCAGTATTCCTGTGTTTTCCTGCGAGCTGTTCATCACAGCATGGCGGTTTGTTTAACACTTCAACCACCGCCAGTAATATTTACTCCCAGCTGAACCGGCACAAGAGATGCACTGCTGGCACTCCCTCTCAACAGCCACTTGGATGGACCAACTTCAAGTGGACTGGAACGTCTCAAGGGCAATTAGGCTGGTCGAGCTCCGTTAAAATCCCAAATGAATTGAAAAGACAATCCGACTCTCTAATAATTATTGAACAATGTAGACATTTTATTGGTCTGATGGGTTTGTCGCTGCCTTTGAAATTGTGTGATCTATTTCCATGAAACCTTTTCGCACATATATTGAAAGAACAAAAAAGCTCAAAGCATGGATATTATAAGATAACGCAGCATTGAAGCACAAATGCCAGGGCATAGTAGGCTAATGGTCTTCAGGTAACTGGAATTAATGTAGGTTGGTGTTTTCTGGTTGCCGTAGATGTATTGGGCTGAATGGCCTGTTTGTATGCTGTGTGACTCTATCACTTAAATTGTTGAAAACAGAGAATGTAGTCTCACTATTTCCATAGATTATGAGTATCAAATGGTGAAGAATACAATCTCCAAGGTCACGCAGCACACTGCCTTGAAGCTATATCATTCTCCCTTCACTATCAAATGGTTCAGAAGCCCGTTTCTCTCTTTGTAACATACCTGCTCGTATCCCTGCACCACGAAATGCCCTGGGGTTTATCACTATATTCTGAATAGAAATTAGACATAGGCCACAGAATGCCGGCCTTGCCAACGAAACTCACCTCCCAAGTATAACTGAAAGGAATCTGCACTATTAAAGACATCCATTCAACCCAATATGTTTTTTAAAGCAGTTTCAAGGGAGGTTTTCACTTTGCCCTATGCTCCTGATCTTTTTCCTGAGTGTTTTTTTCCAGGGCTGTTTAAAAGTAACATATGGAAAGTTGTGCCTAATAACCTGAAAGGAGAAGTTTGTATTTTCATGAGAATCGTCCCATAATTTTTCAGTATCTAAATACAACAGAAATGTCGAAAATAGCATCAGGAGTACGTCATGCGATAAGATCGTGGATGATATGATTGTGACCACAATCACACATTTCTCCTTTGCCATTACAACGTTTGTGCGTCACTCTTCGTCAAGAATCTGCCTGCCTCTGCCTTAGGAATATTCAGTGTCTTATCCTTCATTGCTATCTTGGAAGAGAGTTCACAAATACACGACACTTTGAGTGGGTTAAAACAATCAACAACTTCTTTATTGAGATATTATTCTGTTTTGTTATCCATCCACTCCTGGTAATCTCTCTCACAAGCTGAAATATTGTTTCAGAGTTCAAATTAAAAGGACTACTTGGAATATTCTGGGGTTACCAAGGTCACATGTTGTTCGCCTAAACTCCAGCAGATCCAGAGTCAGTCAGTTCAAAATTTCCTACTGAAATAAACGTTCCTCACATGAGTTAGTTTAGTGAATCTTCTCTGAACTGATTTGCATGTCATTATGGCCATCACTCTCTCGATGTGGACTCGCCACTACCCTGCAAGACGATGGAAAATCTTCCCTAATTTTGAATGTATTCTGTTTGAGCAAGTTTTTAAATTTATCTTACCTCCTTCAAAACTTTATGTACACCTAAAGGTTTTATTTTGAAATCCAAGTGTCCGGTTCCTCTGTGCCTCAACCCAATCTCTCCATTGAAATCATACACTGCCTTTCAATTCTACCCACCAACATCTTTGAGCGCACAGACAGTTTTTCTGACCATGCTGCATGCAACAATATTTGTCTGTTCACTTGACCTACATTAATCTATTTATAGACTCGTGTCCTCTTCATATCTTACTTTTCGAACAGGTTCAAATGTGTGCATTCTTCCGTAATACAGACAGAATATTTGGCCAAATAAATAGATTGTGGCCAATGGAATTGACAATTTAATACTTTTAATGAATGTCTAAACTATGAACTTGTGACAATGCTAAAATGTTTTATATTCCCATCACTCAATTCCCAAAACTCAAAGTAGGGACAGATGGTGTAGAATCTGTGTGGTTCCAATTGAGGAACGGAAAAGGTGAAAAACCAGCGTTGGTGTTATGTACAGGACTGCAAATTGTAGTCAGGAGCTGGGGCGGAGGACACATCAGGAGATAGAAAAGATGTGTAGAAAAAGCAAAGTTACAGTGACTGGGGGATCTCAATATGCAGGTGGACTGGGAAAATCAGGTTGGCAGTGGTTTGCAAGAAATGGAATTTGTGGAATGTCTACGAGGTGGCTTTTTTGAGCAGCTTATGGTGCAACGAGGGAACGGGCAATACTGGATTTAGAGTTGTGCAATGAGGCAGACTTGATAAGGGAGCTTAAGGTAAAGAAAGCTTTATGCTGCAGTGAGCATAATATTATTTAACCTACTCTTCAATTTACGAGGATGAAGATAGATTCAGAGTTCACAATACTACCACTGAATAAATGCAACAACAAAGGCATGAGAGAGGAACTGGGTTGAATTGACTGGGAGAGTAGGCTAGTAGGAAAGGAACAGCATTTGAGAGAGTTTCTGGGAGTTATTCAGGAGATACAGCAGAGACTCATCACAAGCTAAAAGAAGCATGGTATAGGGAGGATGAGCAGAAAAATGTGTTGCTGGAAAAGCGCAGCAGGTCAGGCAGCATCAAAGGAGCAGGAGAATCGACGTTTCGGGCATAAACCCTTCTTCAGGAATGAGGAGGGTGTGCCAAGCAGGCTAAGATAAAAAGTAGGGAGGAGGGACTTGGGGGCGGGGCGTTGGGAATACGATAGGTGGAAGGAGGTTAAGGTGAGGGTGATAGGCCAGAGATGGGTTGGGACGGAGAGGTCGGGAAGAAGATTGCAGGTCAAGAAGGCGGTGCTGTCCTAGGGTTAGGACTGAGAAAAGACGGGGTGGAGGGAAAATGAGGAAGGTGGAGAAATCTGCCTTCATCCCTTGTGGTTGGAGGGTTCCTAAGCGGAAGATGAGGCGCTCTTCCTCCAGCTGTCGTGCTGCCATGGTTGGCGATGGACGAGGCCAAGGGCCTGCATGTCCTTGGCGGAGTGGGAATGGGAGTTAAAGTGTTCAGCCACGGGGCGGTTGGGTTGGCTGTTGTGGGTGTCCCAGAGGTGTTCTCTGAAACGTTCTGCAAGTAGGCGGCCTGTCTCCCCAATGTATAGGAGGCCACATCGGGTGCATTAAATGCTGTGTATGGAGGTGCAGGTGAATTTGTGACGGATATGAAAGGATCCCTTGGGGCCTTGGAGGGAAGTGAGGGGGGAGGTGTGGGCTCAAGTTTTGCATTTCTTGCGATAGCAGGGTAAGGTGCCGGGAGTGGAGGTTGGTTTGGTGGGGGGTGTGGATCTGACGAGGGAGTCGCGGAGGTAATGGTCTTTCCGGAATGCTGATAGGGGTGGGGAGGGAAATATATCCCTGGTGGTGGGGTCCGTTTGGAGGTGGCGGAAATGACGAAGGATGATATGATGTATCTGGAGGTTGGTGGGGTGGTAGGTGAGGACCAGTGGGTTCTGTCCTGGTGGCGATTGGAGGGGCGGTGTTCAAGAGCGGAGGAGCGGGAAGTGGAGGAGATGCGGTGGATAGCATCGTCAACCACGTCTGAGGAGAAATTGCGGTCTTTGAAGAAGGAAGCCATCTGGGTTGTACGGTTTTGGAACTGGTCCTCCTGGGAGCAGATGCGGCGAAGGCGAAGGAATTGGGAATATGGGATTGCGTTTTGACAGGGGGCAGGGTGGGAGGAGGTGTAGTCTAGGCAGCTGTGGGAGTCAGTCGGTTTATAATAGACGTCCGTGTTGAGTCGGTCATCCGAGATCGAAATGGAGAGGTCTAGGAAGGGGAGGGAGTAATCTGAGAAGGTCCAGGTAAACTTGATGTCGGGATGGAAGGTGTTAGTAAAGTGGATGAACTGTTCATCCTCCTCGTGGGAGCACGAGGCGGCGCCGATACAGTCATCGACGTACCGGAGGAAAAGGTGGGGGGTGGGGCCAGTGTAGCTGCGGAAGATGGACTGTTCCACATATCCTACGAAGAGGCAGGCATAGCTGGGGCCTATGCGGGTGCCCATGGCTACTCCTTTGGTTTGGAGGAAGTGGAAGGATTAGAAAGAGAAGTTGTTCAGAGTGAGGACCAGTTCAGTCAGTCGAAGGAGGGGGTCAGTGGAAAGGTACAGGTTGGTTCGGCGGGAAAGGAAGAAGCGGAGGGCTTTGAGGCCTTCGTCATGGGATGGACCTGTATAGGGACTGGATGTCCATGGTGAAGATAAGGAGTTGGGGGCCGGGGAAGCGAAAATCATGGAGATGGTGGAGGGCGTGTGTGGTGTCCCGAATGTAGGTGGGGAGTTCTTGGACTAAGGGGGACAGGTCCATGTCAAGGTATGCAGAGATGAGTTCGGTGGGGCAGGAGCAGGCTGAGACAATGGGTCGGCCGGGGTAGTCGGGTTTGTGGATTTTAGGCAGGAGGTAGAAACGCACGGTGCGGGATTGTGGAACCAAATGGTTGGAGGCGGTGGATGGGAGGTCCCCTGAGGGGATGAGGTTATGGATGGTCTGGGAGATGATGCTTTGGTGGTGGGAGGTGGGGTCATAGTCAAGGGGGCAGTAGGAGGAGATGTCCAGGAGCTGCCAATTAGCCCCAGTAGTGTAAAGGTTGGTGCGCCAAACTACCACTATGCCTCCTTTGTCTGCCGGTTTGATAGTGAGGTTGGGGTTGGAGCGGAGGGAGTGGAGGGTTGCACATTATGAGGGTGAGAGGTTGGAGTGGGTGAGAGGGGTGGACAGATTGAGGCGGTCAATGTCACGGCGGCAGTTGGCTATGAAGAGATCGAAGGCGGGTAAGAGACCAGCATGGGGTGTTCAGGTGGATGGGGTATGTTGGAGACGGGAGAAGGGTTCGTCAGAGGGTGGGCAAGAATCTTCGTTGGAGAAGTAGACGCGGAGGTGAAGGCGGCGGAAGAATTGTTCGATATCTGCTGAGGACTGATCTTAAATCCTCAGAGAGGGGGAGGTTAGGAGGGATGGTGAAAACATGGCAGGGCTGGGAGCTAGGACCTTGTGTGGGGCTGGAGCTGGGAGTGGGGGCAGCGTTAGGCGTGGGGCGGGAATCGGGGTGGGGACCGACATTGGGGTGGGGTGGGGTTTGGCGTGGGGATGGATAACAGTGTGGTGGCGGGGTTACCTGACCCTCACGGCCGTCCTCTCACCGACCCCAGCCTGACGCTCACCAACGTCCACACACCACCCCAAGCCTGAACTTCATCGCCTGACCCTCACAGCCGTCCTCTCACCACCCACAGACTGACGCTCACCGACGTCGACACAGCACCCCAAGCCTGAACCTCACTGCCGTCCATACACCGCCCCCAGCCTGACAGTAACCGACGTCCACACACTGTCCCCAGCCTGATCCTCACCGACGTCCACACACCCTCCCCAGCCTGACCCTCACCGACGTCCACACACTGTCCCCAGCCTGATCTTCACTGTCATCTATGCCCCATTCCCAGCCTGACCGTCACCGACGTCCACACACCGACCGGGTCTGATCCTCACCGATGTCCACACATCATCCCCAGCCCGATGCTCATTGCCATCCACACACTGTCCCCAGCCTGACCCTCACCGCCGTCCACGCACCGCACCCAGCCTGACCCTCACTGACGTCCAGGCACTGCCTCCAGCTTGACCATCACTACTACCCGCACACCTCCCCAGCCTGCTCCTCACTGCCGTCCACACACCGTCCCCAGCCTGACTCTCACCGACGTCCACACACCGTCCCCAGCCTGATCCTCACCGCCGTCTAAGCACCACTCCGAGCCTGACCGTCACCGACATCCACACACGACCCAGCCTGATCCTCACCGACGTCCACACACCAACCCCAGACTGATGCTCATCGCCATCCACACACTGTCCTCAGCCTGACCCTCACTGACATCCACACGCTGCCCCCAGCCTGACCCTCACTGACATCCACACACTGCCCCCAGCCTGACCCTCACTGATGTCCAGACACTGCCTCCAGCCTGACCCTCACTACCACCCGCACACCTCCCCAGCCTGATCCTCACCGCCGTCCACACACTGCCCCCAGCCTGACCCTCACCGCCGTCTACATACCATCCCCAGCGTTACCCTCACGGTCGTCCACTCACCACACCAGCCTGACCCTCACTGTTGTCCACAAACCGTTCCCAGCCGGACGCTCACCCATGTCCACACACCAACCCCAGCCAGAGCCTCACCGCAGCCCACACACCGTTCCCAGCCTGACGCTCACCGACATCTTCACACCCTCCCCCAGCTGGACCCTCACCACCACCCACACACTGCCTCAAACCAGAATTTCACCGCCGCCCACACACCACCCCCAGCCGGACCCCCACAACCGTCTATCCATCGTCCGATCCTGACCCCCACCTCCGTCCACACGCTGCCCCCAGCCGGACCCTCACCCCAACAACACACTGCCCCAAGCCTGACCCTCACCGCCGCCCACACACGCCCCCAGTCTCAATCTCACCGCCATCCACGCACCGTCCCCAGCCAGACCCCCACGGCCATCCACACAGCGCCCTATCCTGACCTCACCGCTGCCCACACACCGCAGCTAGCCTCATCCTCACCGTCACCCCGACAGGGCCCCCAGCCTGACCCACAACACCTTCCACACTCCACCCCCAGTCTGACCCTCACCACCACCAACACACTGCCCCCATTCTAACCCTCACTGCGGTTCTCACACCGTCCCCAGCCTGACCCTCACCGCCGTCCAACACCGTCACGAGCCTGGCTTTCACCGCCACCAACACAACGCCCACAGCGTAACTCTAACCGCCGTCCACACAATGCCCCCAGCCTGACTCTCACTGCCGTTCAACACCGCCCACAGCCTGACCCTCACCGCTGTTCAACACTGGCCCCAACCTGATCCTCACCGCCATTCCACACTGCTCCCAGCCTGACTCTCACTGCCGCTCCCAGCGTGACCCTCACCGACATCCACACGCTGCTCCCAGCCTGACCATCCACACCGTTCTCACACCGCCCCCAGCCTAATACTCACCGCTGTCAACACAATGCCCCCAGCCTGAACCTCGCTGCTGACAACACACCGCCTCCAGCCTGACACTCATCACCGTCCCCAGCCTGACCCTCACCACCGTCCACGCACTGCCCCCAGCCTGACCCTCATCGCTGTCCACACACCATCCCCAGCCTGACCCTCACCACTGTCCACGCACCGCACCCAGCCTGACCCTCACTGACGTCCACACACCGTCCCCAGCCTGATGCTTACCAACATCCACACACCGCTCCCAATCTGACCCTCACCGCCGTCTTCACACCGCCACCAGCCTGACCCTAACTGCCATCCAAACACCACCTCCAGCCAGACCCTCACCGCAGTCCACACATTGCCCCCAGCCTGACCCTCACCACCATACACACACCATCCCAGGCCTGACGCTCACCGAAATCCATGCACCGCCCCAGCATGACCCTCATCACCGCATACACACTGCCCCAAGCCTGACCATCACCGCCGCCCACACATCGTCCCAAGGCTGACCCTCACCGCCCCCAGCCTCACCCTCATCGCCATCCACGTACCGCCCCCAGTCGGCCTGCCACAGCTGCCCACGCATTGCCAAATACTGACCCCCACCTCTGTCCACACACCCCCACCAGCCTGACCCTCACTGCCGTTCAACACTGCCCCAGCCTTTCTCTCACCGCCGATCAACATCCCCCTCAGCGTGACCCTCACGGCACAAAACACAATGCACCCAGCCTGACCGTCACTGCCGTCCAACACTGTCCTCAGCGTCACCCTCACTGCCGTCCACTCACTGTCAAATGCCTGACCCCCACCACCATCAACACACCGCCCCCATCCTGACACTCTCTGTCGTCCAACACTGCCCCCAGCCTGACGCTTACAGACCACCAAAACCACCCCAAGCCTCACCTTCACCGCCGTTTAACACTGTCCCCAGCCTGACCCTCACCGTCGTTCATCACCGTCCACAGCGTGACCGTCACCGCACACAACACTCCGCCCCAGCCTGACCCTCACAGCCGTCCAACACTGCCCTCAGCCTCACCCTCACTGCCGTCCACTCACTGCCACCTGCCTGACCCACACCGCTATCCAACACTGCACCCAGCCTGACACTCACCGCCATCCAACACCGCCCTCAGCCTTACGCTCACCGCCGTCCACACACCACCACCTGCCTGACCCACACCATCGTCCAACACCGCCCCCAGCCTGACCCACACCGCCGTCCATGCACGGCCCCCAGCCTGAACCCAACACCATCCACACACCAACACAAGCCTGTCCCTCACTGCCGTCCAACACTGCCCCCAGACTGACACTCACTGCCGTTCCACACCACCCCCAGCCTGACCCTCACCACTGTTCTACACTGCCCCCAGCCTGATAATCACCACCATTCAATATCACCCCCAGCCTGACCCTCATCACCGTCCACACACCGTCCCCAGCCTGACCCTCACCACTGTCCACTCAACGCACCCAGCCTGACCCTCACTGACATCCACACACCGTCCCCAGCCTGATGCTCACCGACGTCCACACACCACCCCCAGCCAGATCCTCACCGCCGCCCACACACCGTCCCCAGCCTGATGCTCACCAACATCCACACGCTGCACTCAGTCTGACCCTCACCATCGTCTTCACACCGCCACTAGCCTGACCCACACTGCTGTGCACGCTCCGCACCCAGCCTGACCCTCACCACCTTCCACACTCTACGCCCAGACTTACCCTCACAACCGTCCACACTCCGCCCCCAGCGTGACCCTCATCGACGTCCACACCCCGCCCCAGCCTGACACTCACCTCCGTCCCCACACTGCCCCGGGACTGACCCTTACCAACGTCCACGCATTGCCTCAAACATGGCCCATACCGACATCCACACAACGTCCCTATCCTGACCCTCATCACCGTCCACACTCCGCTCCCCTTTTGACCCTCACCGCCACCCACACGCCGCCCCCAGCCTGACCATGACTGCCATCCTCACACCACCCCCAGCCTGACCCTCACCACTGTCCAGACACCGCCCCAAGCCTGACCCTCACTGCCGTCCTCACACTAGCCCCAGCCTGACCCTAACCACCGTCCACACACCGTCCCCTGTCTGGCCCTCACCACCGCCAACAAACTGCCCCCAGCCTGACCCCCGCCGCTGTCCACACACCGCCCCCAGCCTGACTCTCACTGCTGTCCAAAAATGCCCCAGCCTGACACTCACACCCACAAAAACCATCACAAGCCTGACACCAACAGAATTTCAACACCACCCCAGCCTGACCCTCACCACCGCCCACACGCTGCCCACAACCGGACCCTCACTGCCGTCCACACTCCGCCCCCAGGTGACCCTCACCGCCGTCCAAAACTGACCCCAGCCTGAACCTCACTGCCGTCTAACAACGCACCGAGCCTGACCCTCTCAGCTAACCATGCACCTCCCCAAGTCGAACGCCCACCGCCGCATACACGCTGCCCCAATCGTGACACTCACCACCATCCACACACCACCCACAGCCTGACCCTCACTGACGTCCCCAGCCTGACTCTCACTGCCGTCCAACAACGGCCCGAGCTTGACCCTCTCAGCCACCCACACATCTCCCCAGTCTAACGTCCACCGCTGTCCCAAGACTGACCCTCACTGCCGCCCACACACCGCCCACAGCCTGACACTCATCGCCGTCCTCACGCCACCCCCAGCCGGTCCCTCACCGCCACCCACACGCCGCCCCCAGCCTGACCCTTATTGTCATCAACACATCACCCCCAGCCTGACCCTCACTGTCATCCACACTCCGCCCCCGGCTTGACCCTCACTCTCGTCCACACACTGCCGACAGCCAGACCTTCGCTGCCATCCACACACCACCGACAATGTAAAGCTCATTGCCACCCACACTCCGCCCCCAGCCTGACCTTCAGCACGGTTCACACACTGCCCACCGCCCTACCCTCACCACCGTCCACACACCGCCCCCAGTCTGACCCTCACCGCCGCCCACATGCCTCCCCCAGCCTGATCCTCACCACTGTTCAACACCGCCCCCAGCCTGAACCTCAGGAATGTCCACTCACCGTCCCCAGCCTTATCCCCACCGCCATCCACACACTGCCCCCAGCCTTGCCCACACCACCATCAGCACGCTGCTCGCTGCCTGTCCCTCACTGCCACCCACATGCCGCCCATAGCCTGACCCTCAGTGCCGTCCACACTCCACCCCCAGCCTGACCCTCACCGCTGCTCAACACAGCCCCTAGCCTTATCCCCACCGCCATCCACACACTGCCCCCAGCCTTGCCCACACCACCATCAGCACGCTGCTCGCTGCCTGTCCCTCACTGCCACCCACATGCCGCCCACAGCCTGACCCTCAGTGCCGTCCACACAACGCCCCCAGGCTGAACCTCACCGCCGTTCAACACTGCCCACAGCCTGACTCTTACTGCCGTTTAACACCGGCCGCAGCCTTACCCTCACCACCGTTCAACACCGCCCATAGCCTGACCCTCACCGCTGTTCAACACTGGCCCCAATCTGACCCTCACTTCCGCTCAACACCACACACAGCCTGACCCTCACCCCTGCTGCCAGCGTGACCCTCACCGACGTCCACACGCCATCCCCAGCCTGACCCTCACATCCACCCACACACCACCTCCACTCTGACCCTCATTGCTGTCCACACACAGCCTCCAGCCTGACCCTCACCGGTGTCCAGCCTCTGCATGCAGCCTCAACCTCACCGATGTTCAACCCCATGCCCAGCCTAAACTTCACCGACGTCCACACACCGCCCCAGCCTGACCTTCACCGCTGTTCAACCCCACCCCCAGCCTAAACCTCACCGACGTCCACACACCGCCCCAGCCTGACCCTCACCACCGCCCACATACCACCACCAGCCTGACCCTCACTGCATCCTCACACTGCCCTCATCCTGACCCTCACTGCCATCCACACACCGCCCCCTGCATGACCCTTACTGTCGTCTACACATCGCATGCATGCAGCCGGACCCTCACCGCCCTCCACATTCTGTCCCCAGCCTGACACTCAACAGCATCCGGACTCCGCCCCAAGCCTGTCCCTCACTGCCGTCCACACGCCGCCCCCAGCCTCATCCTCGCCGCCGTCCAAAACTGCCCCTAGCCTGACCCTCACTGTAATCCAACAACGGCCCGAGCTTGACCCTCTCAGCCACCCACACACCTCCCCAGTCTAACGCCCACCGCTGTCCCAAGACTGACCATCACTGCCGCCCACACACCGCCCACAGCCTGACACTAATTGCCGTCCTCACGCCACCCCCAGCCGGTCCCTCACCACCACCCCACGCCGCCACCAGACTGACCCTTTACAGTCGTCCACACTCCACCCCCAGCTTGACTCTCACTGTCATCCACACTGCGCCCCCGGCCTGACCCTCACTGACGTCCACACACTGCCGACAGCCTGACCTTCGCTGCCATCCACACACCACCCACAGTGTAAAGCTCACTGCCACCCACACTCCGCCCCCAGCCTGACCCTCATCGCTGTCCACACACCGTCCCCAGCCTGACCCTCACCTCCGTCCACACAATGCCTCCACGCTGACCCTCACTGCTGTCCACACACAGCCTCCAGCCTGACCCTCACCATTGGCCACCCTCTGCACCCAGCCTCAACCTCACCGTTATTCTGCACTGGTTTCAACCTGACCCTCACTTCTGTTCAAAACCACTCACAGCCTGACTCTCACCACTGTTCCCAGCATTACCCTCACCGACGTCCACACGCCGTCCCCAGCCAGAACCTCACTGCCGTCCACACACTGTCCCCAGCCTGTCCCTCACCGCCATCCACACACTGTCCCCAGCCTGACCCTAATCGCCGTCCACACACCGTCCCCAGACTGACCCTCACCTCCGTCCACACACCGCCTCCACGCTGACCCTCACTGCTGTCCACACACAGACTCCAGCCTGACCCTCACCGGTGTCCACCCTCTGCACCCAGCCTCAACCTCACCATTATTCAACACTGCTCCCAACCTGACCTTCACTTCCGTTCAACACCACACACAGCCTGACTCTCACCGCTGTTCCCAGCGTGACCCTCACCAATGTCCAGACGCCGTCCCCAGCCTGAAACTCACTGCCATCCACACACCGCCCCAGCCTGATCCTCACCGCCATCCACACACCGTCCCCAGCCTGACCCTCGTCGCTGTCCACACACCGTCCCCAGCCTGACCCTCGTCGCCATCCACACACCGTCCCCAGCCTGACCCTCGTCGCCGTCCGCACACCGTCCCCAGTCTGACCCTCATCTCCATCCACCCACCATCTCCACACTGACCCTCCATGCACAGCCTCCAGCTTGACCCTCACCGGTGTCCAACCTCTGCACCCAGCCTCAACCTCACTGTTAATGAACACTGGCCCCAACCTGACCCTCACCGCCATTCAAACCGGACACAGCCTGACCCTCACCGCCGCTCCCAGCGTGACCCTCACCGATGTCCACTCGCCATCCCCAGCCTAATCCTCACCACCGTCCACACACTATCCCCAGCCTGACCCTCACTGCCATCCACACACTACCTCCTCTCTGACCCTTACTGCTGTCCACACACTGCCTCCAGCCTGACCCTCACTGGTGTCCACTCTCTGCACACAGCCTCAACCTCACGCCGTTCAACACCGCCCCCAACCGGACCCTTACTGCCGCACACGCACCGCCCTCAGCCTGAATCTCACTGGCATCCACACGCTGCCCCCAGCCTGATCCTCACCGCTGTTCAACCCCACCCCAGCCTAAACTTCACCGACGTCCACACACCACCCCAGCCTATCCATCACCACCGCCCACACACCGCCACCAGCCTGACCCGCACTCCATCCTCACACTGCCCTCAGCCTGACCCTCACTGCCATCCACACACCACCCCAGACTGACCCTTACTGTCGTCTACAGACCGCATGCAGCCGGACCCTCACCGCCATCCACATTCTGCCCCCAGCCTGACTCTCACCGCCGTTCACACGCTGCCCCCAACATGAGTCTCACTTCCATCCACACAACGCCCCCAGCCTGAACCTCACCGCCGTTCAACACTGCCCACAGCCTGACTCTTACTGCCGTTTAACACCGGCCGCAGTCTTACCCTCACCACCGTTCAACACCGCCCATAGCCTGACCCTCACCGCTGTTCAACACTGGCCCCAATCTGACCCTCACTTCCGTTCAACACCACACACAGCCTGACCCTCACCCCTGCTGCCAGCGTGACCCTCACCGACGTCCACACGCCAAGCCAAGCCTGACCCTCATCGCCGTCCACACACCGTCCCCAGCCTGACCCTCACCTCCATCCACACACCACCTCCACTCTGACCCTCATTGCTGCCCACACACAGCCTCCAGCCTGACCCTCACCGGTGTCCACCCTCTGCATGCAGCCTCAACCTCAACGCTGTTCAACCCCACCCCCAGCCTAAACCTCACCGACGTCCACACACCGCCCCAGCCTAACCCTCACCACCGCCCACATACCACCACCAGCCTGACCCTCACTGCATCCTCACACTGCCCTCATCCTGACCCTCACTGCCATCCACACACCGCCCCCCTTCATGACCCTTACTGTCGTCCACACACCGCCCCCTGCATGACCCTTACTGTCGTCTACACATCGCATGCATGCAGCCGGACCCTCACCGCCCTCCACATTCTGACCCCAGCCTGACACTCAACACCATCCGGACTCCGCCCCAAGCCTGTCCCTCACTGCCGTCCACACGCCGCCCCCAGCCTGATCGTCACCGCTGTTCAACTCCACCCCAGCCTAAACTTCACCGACGTCCACACACCACCCCAGCCTATCCATCACCACCGCCCAAATACCGCCACCAGCCTGACCCTCACTCCATCCTCACACTGCCCTCAGCCTGACCCTCACTGCCATCCACACACCACCCCAGACTGACCCTTACTGTCGTCTACAGACCGCACGCAGCTGGACCCTCACCGCCATCCACATTCTGTACCCAGCCTGACTCTCACTGCCGTTCTCACACCACCCCCAGCCAGACCTTCAACCCCGTCCTCACACCGGCCGCAGCCTGACCCGCACTGCCATCCACACACCGCCTCCAGCCTGGCCCTCACTGCTGCCCATACACCACCCCCAGCCTTATCTTCAGTGCCGTCCACGCACCGCCCCCAGCCTTACACTCACTGCCGTTCACACACTGCCTCCAAACTGACCCTCAGTGCTGTCCATGCACCGCCTCCAGCCTGATCCTCACTGGTATCCACACTCTGCCCCCAGCCTCAACCTCACCTCCGTTCAACACTGCCCCCAGCCTGACCCTTTCCACCGCTTACACACTGCCCTCATCTTGAACCTCACCAGCGTCCACACACCTCCACCAGACTGACACTCACTGCCGTCCAAACACCATCCCCAGTCTGACCCTCACTGCCGTCCACACAGCAGCCCAGCCTCACTCTCACCGATGTTCAACACCGCCCCCTCTCTGACCCTTACCACCGACCACGCACCGCACACTGCCTGAATATCACTGCCGTCCACACACCACCTCCAGCCTCACCCTCACTGCAGTTCTACACTGCTCCCAGCCTGACCCTTATCACCGTCCACATACCTCCTCCAACATGACCCTCACCGCTGTACAACACCACCCCCAGCTTGACGCTCACCACCGTTCAACACCACCCACAGCTTGCCCCTCACCGCCGCTCCCAGCCTGACTCTCACCACCATGCACACAACGGCCCAGCCTGACCCTCACTGCCTTCAATGCACTGTCCCCAGCCTGACACTCACCACCCTCCAACACTGCCCCCAGCCTGACCCTCACCGTTGTCCAACACTGCCCCCAGCCTTACCCTCAGTGTCGTCCAACACTGCCCCCAGCCTGACCTTAACCGCCATCCAACACTGCCCCCAGCCTGACTCACACCATCGTCCAACACTGCCCCCAGCCTAAACCTCACCGCCATCCAACACCGACCCAACATCACCTTCACCGACATCAACACTGCCCCCAACCTAACCCTCACCGCTGTCCAACACAGCCCCAGCCTGACACTCACCGTCGCCCACACACCGCCCCCAGCCTGACCATCAATGCCGCACACACCATCTCCTCTCTGACCCTCATTGCCGACATCAATGTCTCCAGCCTGACCCTCATCACCGACAACACAGCCCCCTGCCTGACCCTCACCACCATTCAACATTGCCCACAGCCTGACTCTCACTGCTGCCCACACGCAGCCCACAGCCTTACCCTCAACGGTGCCCACACACTGCCCCCAACCTGACCCTCACTGTCTCCCATACACTGCCCCCAGCCTGTCCCTCACGGCCGTCTGCATGCAACCACAGCCTGACCCACACTGCCGTTCAATATTGCCCAGAGCCTTACCCTCACCAACGTCCACACCCTTCCCCAGCCTGACCCTCACTGCCATCCACATACCACCCCCAGCATGACCCCTACCGCCAAACACACCGCCACCAGCCTGACTGTCACTGACATCCACACACCGCCCCCTGCCTGACTCTCTGCCATCCACACACCGTCCCCATCCTGATCCTTACCGCCGACCACACACGACCTCCAGCCTGTTCCTCACTGCAGTCCACTTACCGCGCCCAGTCTGACTCTCACCGCCGTCCAACACTGCCCCAACCTGACCCTCCGAGCCACCCCAACCCAGTCCAATACCTCACCCCGACCTCTAATCCGGTCCAAATCCGACCCGTTCACTCCAACCCAGTACAACACCACCCTCTCCATCCTCCCCACACAACCCGGTCCAACACCAACCCACCATAGAACTCCTCCCATCCCCAAGGCCTTTCTCGTCAGCCCTGGCCTTGCCTATCTCTCTCACCTCCCTCTCTTGCCACCGCTCTCTTACTTGGCAACTCTCTGTCTCGACCCCTCTCACTCTCTCACCACATTTCTCTCTCTCACCACGTTCTCTCGCCCCCTCTCTCTCTCGCCCCAGCTCTCTCCCCCTCTCGCTCACTGGCCTCTCTCCCTCACCACCTCTTTCTATTCCACCCTCTCTCTCACCACTTCTCTCTTTCTTGCACCCTCTCTCTTTCTCTCACCCCCTCTATCTCGCCCCACTCTCTATCTCGCCCGTCTCTCTCTTGCACCACCACTCTCTCTCTCGCCCCTCTCTCTCTCTCGCACCTCCTCCCTCTCTCCTCTCTCTCCTCTCTCTCTCTCATCCTTTCTCACTCGTCCCATCTCTCTCTCGGCCCCCTCTCTCGCTCTCGCCCACTCTCTCTCGCCCCTCTCTGTCGTCCCCTTCTGTCTCTCGCCCCTCTCCCTCTTCCCACCTCTCTCTCTCCCCCTCTGTCTATCGACCCCCTCTCTCTCTCTCTCGCCCTCCCTCTCTCTCCTCTCACACTCGTCCCCTCTCTCTGTCGCCCCGCTCTCTCGCTCATCTCTCGCTCTTACGCCTCTCTCTCGCCTACCTCTCTCTCACTCGCACCACTCTCTTGCTCTCGCCACCCCTCTCTCGCTCTCGGATCCCTTTCTCTCGCCCCTCCCCTCTCTCTCACCCCCCCTCTCTCTCTCTTGCGCCCTCTCTCTGTCGCCCACCTCTCTCTCTCTTGCCCCGCTCTCTTGTTCTCGCACCTCACTCTCGCTCTTGCCCTCCCTCTCTCACTCTCGCTACCCCTCTCTCACTCTCGGACTCCTCTCTCTCTCATGCCTCTCTCTGTCGCTCCCCTCTCTCTCTCGCCCCTCTCTCTCTCGCCCCCTTTCACTCTCTCTCACCTCTCTCTCCCTCCCCCTCTCATTCTGTGTCCCCCCTCTCTCTCTCGCCCCCATCACTCGCCTCCTCACACTCGCCCCCTCACTCTCTCTCCCCCTCTCTCTTGCAACATCTCACTCTCTCTCTCTCGCCCACTCACTCTCTCGCCCCCTCTCTCTCTTTCCCCCTCTCCATCTCGCCTCCATATTTCTCGGCCCCCTCTCTCCCGCCACTCTATCTCTCTCGCCATCTTTCTTGTCCCCTCTCTCTCTCGATCCCCTCTCTCTCTTTCGCACCCTCTCACTCTCTCCCCCGACTCTCTCTTTCTCGCGCCCTCTCTCTTATTTCCTCTCTCTCTCTCACCCCATCTCTCTTACTCTCGCCCACTCTCCCGTCATCTCGCTCTCCCTCGCTCTCTCTCACTCGCCCTCTCTCTCCCCCTCTCTCTCACTCGTCCCCTCTCTCTCACCCCCTCTGTCTCTCTTGCCCCCACTCTCTCGCCCAACTCTTTCTCTCTCACCCCGCTCTCCTGCTCTCGCCCGCACCTCTCGCTCTCGCCCACCCTCTCTCACTCTCGCCACCCATCTCTTCCTCTCGAACCCCTCTCTCTCTCGCCCCATCTCTCTCTCTCGCACGCACGCCTCTCTCGTCACCACCCTCACTCTCTATCGCCCACTCTCTCTTTCGCCTACTCTCACTCTCTCTCGACCTTCCTCTCTCCGGCCCCCTCTATCCCTCACCCCATCTCTCTCTCTCTACCCCGTCTCTCTATCTCGTACCCTCTATCTCTCTCGCCCACTCTAATTCACCCCCTCTCACTCGCCCCCTCTCTCTTTCGCATCCCTCTCTCTCTCTCACCCACTCTGTCTCTCGTCCTCTCTCTCTCGCCCACTCACTCTCTCGCCTCTCTGTCTCTCGCCCCCTCTCTCACCGGCTCTCTCTCGCCCCCCCCACTCTCTCTCCCCTCTCTGTCTCGCCACCTCTGTCTATCGCCCCCTCTCTCTCGCACCAATCTCTGTCGCCCCCTCTCTCTCACCCTGTCTCTCTCACCCATCTCTCTCCCCTCTCTCTATACCACTCTCCCGCCCCCTCTCACTCTCCCTCCCCCTCTCTCTCTCGCCTCCTCTCTCTCACTCGACACCTCTCTCTCTCCCCTCTCACTCTCGCCCACTCTGTCTCGCACCCCTCACTCGCTCCCCCTCTCTCTCGCCCCCTCTTTCGCACAACCTCTCAATCTCTCTCGCCCCCTCTCTCACTCGTCCCCTCTCTCTCTCGGCCACACTCCCTCTCTCGCGCACTCTCACTCTCTCTCTCTCACCTCCTCTCTCTCTCTCCCCATTTCTCTCTCGCCCCCTCTCACACTCTCGCCCCCTCTCTCTTACACTCTCTCGCTCGTCCCTCTCTCTCTCGCCCCCTCTCGCTCTTGCCCACTCTCTCTCGTCATCTCCCTCTCACGCCCTCTCTCCCGTTCACCCTCTCTCTCCCCCTCTCTCTTCCCCTCTCTGTCTCTCGTCCCCTCTTTCTCTCGCCCCTCTCTCCCTCGCCCCTCTCTCTCTCTCACCCCACCTCTCTCTCGCCCCCTCTCTCTCGCCCGACTCTCTATCTTGCCCCGCTCTCCTGCTCTCGCCCTCACTTTCCCTCTCGCCACCCCTCTCTCACTCTCGCCACCAATCTCTCGCTCTCGAACCCCTCTCTCTCTCGCTCTCTCTCGCCCCTCTCTCTCTCGCTCCCTCTCTCTCACCCCTCTCTCTCTCACACACCCTCTCTCTCACACCCACTCTGTCTTGCGCCTTCTCTTTCGTCCACACTCACTCTCACCCATTTTCGCTCTAGCCCGCTCTCTCTCTCGCTCCCTTCTCTCTCAGCCCCCTCTCTCTCTCGCCCCACTCACTCTCGCCTCTCTCTCAATCTCACCCCTCTCTCTCGCCCATCTCTCTCTCACTCCTCTCTCTCTCGTCCTCTCTCACTCGTCCGTTCTCTCTCTCTCTCGCCGCCGCTCTCTCGCTCCAACCCCTCTCTCTCTTGCCCTCTCTTACTCGTCCCCTCTCTCGCGCTCTCACCCACTCTCTTTTGTCATCTCTCTATCTCGCCCTTCTCTCTTTCTCGCCCCTCTTTCTCCCTCTCTCTATTGTCCCCTCGCTCTCGCCCCCATCTCCCTTGCCACCTCTCTTTCTCGCACGCACTCTGTCTCGCGCTCTCTCTCTCTCACCCACACTCTCTCTCTCACCCCTTTTTTCTCTCGCCCCGTCTCTCTCTCTCACCCCTTCTCTCTCTCGCCCCCTCTCTCTCATCCCACTCTCTCACTTCGCCTCTCTCTATCACTCTCACTGCTCTCTCTCTTGCCCCATCTCTCTCTCTCTCTCACCCCCTCATTCGCCCGCTGTTCTCTCTCTCCATCTCTCTTTCACACCCCTCTCTCTCGCACCCACTCTGTCTTGCGTCCTCTCTCTCTCGCCCACACTCTCTCTCACCCCTTTTCTCTCTCGCCCCCACTCTCTCTCTCGCCCCCTCTCTCTCTCGCCCCCTCTCACTCTCTCTCTCGCCCCCTCTCTCTCGACACTTTTCATTCTCTCTCACCCCCTCTCTCCCCCTCTTTCACACCCTCTCTCTCTTCCCCCTCACTCTCTCCCCTCTCTCTCTCGCACCCCCTCTCTCTCGCCCCTCTCACTCTCTCTCTCGCCCCCTCTCTCTCCCTCCCTCTCTCTTGCCCCCTAACTCTCTCTCCCCTCTCTCTCTCCCCGTCTCTCGCCCCCTCTCTCTCTCTCGCCCCCCTCTCTCCCACCCCCTCACTCTCTTCCCATCTCTCTCTCCCGCCCCATTACTCTCTCTCCCTCTCTCTCTTTCCCCTCTCTCTCGCCCCCTCTATCTCTCTCTCTCTACCCCCCCTCTCTCTCGCCCCCTCTATCTCACTCTCGCCCCCTCTATCTCTCTCTCTCCCCCTCTCTCTCGCTCTGGCCCCGTCTATCTCTCTTGCACTCCCCTCTCCCTAAACCCCTCTCTCACTCTCGCCCACTCTGTCTCGCCCCCTCACTGTCTCGCCCTCTCTCACTCGCAGCCACTCACTCTCACTCACCAACTCTCTCTCTCGCCCCTATCTCTTTCTCTTGCCACCTTTCTCTCTTGCCCCCTTTCTCTTGCCCGCTCTGTCTCGCCCCACTCACTCTCTCTCCCCTTTCTCTCTCGACTCCTCACTCTCTCCCCTCTCTCTCTCGCCCCCTCTCTCTCTCGTCCCCTGTCTCTCACCCCCTCTCTCTCGCCCCCTCACTCTCTCTCTCCTCTCTCTCTCGCCTCCTCTCTCTCCCCTCTCTCTCTCGCCCCCTCTCTCTCTCGTCCCCTCTCTCTCACTCCCTCTCTCTCGCCCCCTCACTCTCTCTCCTCTCTCTCTCGCCTCCTCTCTCTCTCGCCCCCTCTATCTCTCTCTCACACCCCCCTCTCTCTCATCCCCTCTCTCACACTTGCTCACTCTCTCTCGCTCCCTCTCTCTCGCGTCCCTGCTCTCTCTCTCGTCCCCTCTCTCGTCCCCTGTCGCTCTCTCATCTCCCCTCTCTCATCCCCTCTCTCATTCGCGCCCTCTCTTTCTCGCCCACTCTCTCTCTCGCCCACTCTCTCTCTCTGTCTCGCCCCTTCTCTCTCTCTCTATCTCGCCCCATCTCTCTCTCGCCCGCTCTATCACTCTCTCTCCCCTCTCTCTCCCCTCTTTCTCTCGTCCCCACTCTCTCTCGCCCTCTCTCTCTCTCTTGCCACCTCTCTCTCGCCCCTCTCTCTCTATCGCCCCCTCTCCCTCTCTCGCCCGTCATCTCTCGTCCCTCTCTATCTACCCCACCTCTCTCTCCCCCTCTCACTCTCTCTCCCCCTCTCTCTCGCTCCCTCTCTCTCACGCCCCTCTCTCTCTCGCAACCTCTCACTCTCTCTCGCCCTCTCGCCCCCTCTCTCTCTCGCTCCCTCTCTCTTGCCCCCCTGCTCTCTCTGTCGTCCCCTCTCTCTTGCTCGTCCCCTGTCGCTCTCTTACTACCCCTCTCTCTTGCTCCCTCTCTCACTCGCGCCCTCTCTCTCGCCCACTCTCTCTCTGACTCGCCCCCGCTGTCTCTCTATCACGCCCCCCTCTCTCTCTCGCCCCCTCTATCACTCTCTCTCCCCTCTCTCTGTCCGCTCCCTCTCGTTCCCCCTCTCTCTCGCCCTCTCTCTCTCTTGCCACCTCTCCCTCTCGCCCCTCTCTCTCTATCCCATCTCTCTCGCCCGCTCTCGCTCTCGCCCACCCTCTCTCGCTCTCGGTCCCCTCTTTCGCCCCCTCTCTCTCGCCCCTCTCTCTCTCGCTCCCATGGCTCTCTCTCACCCCCTCTCTCTCGAGACCAACTCTCTCTAGCACTCTCCCTCTCGCCCCCTTGTCTCTCGCCCACCTCTCTCTATCTCGCCCAGCTCTCTAGCTCTCACTTCGCCCTCTCTCGCTCTCGCCCTCCCTCTCTAACACCCGCCACCCATCTCGCGAACTCCTCGCTCTCTCGCCGCCCTCTTTCTCTCGACCCCTCTCTCTCGCCCCCTCTCTCTCGCCCCCCTCTCTCACACCCTCTCTCTCGCCACCCTCACGCAATCTCCCCTCTCTCTCGCTCGCACCCCCTCTCTCTCGCCCCCTCTCTGTCTTGCCCCCTCTTGCTCTCTCTCACTACCCTCTCTCTCTCCCGCCCCCTCTCACTCCTTCTCCTCCATCTCTCTCTCGTCTCCTCTCTGTTGCCACCCTCTCTCGCCCACTCTTTCCCTCATCCCCCTTTCCCTCTCCCCTTCTCTCCCTCTCACCCAATCTATCTCTCTCACCCCCCCTCTCGTCACTTCCCTCACTTTTGCCCACTCTCTCTCGCGCCCTCACTCTCTCGCTCTCTCTTCCGCAACCTCTCATTCACTCCCGCCCCCTCACTCTCTCGCCCTCTCTCACTCGCAACCTCTCACTCTCTCTCAGCCACTCTCTCTCTCGCCCCCTCACTCTCTCTCCCTCTCTCTCGCCCCCTCTCTCTCTCGTTCCCTCTCTCTCACCTCCTCTCTCTCGCCCCCCCACTCTCTCACCCCCCTCTCTCTCGCTCTCTCTTTCCCTCACCCCCTCTAACACTCTCTCTCCCCCCTCGCTCTAGCCCCCTCTATCTTTCTCTCGCACCCCCTCTCTTCCGTCCCTTCTCTGACTCTCGCCCACTCTCTCTCGCCCCCTCAATCTCTCGTCCTCTCTCGCCCCCTCACTCTCTCTCCCATCTCTCTCTCTCTCTCTCGCCACCTCTCTCCTTCGCCTCGTCTCTTTCTCGCCCTGACTCTCTCTCTCACCCGTCTCTCTCTCGACCCCTCTGTCTCCCACTCTCTGCCGCCCCCTCACTCTCTCTCCTCTCTCTCTCGCCTCCTCTCTCACACCCACTCTCTCTCACTCACTCTCTCCCTCACCCCTCTCTCTCTACCCCTCTCTCTTGCCCCTCTATCTCTCTCTTTCCCCCTCACTCTCGTTCTCGCCCCCTCAATCTCTCTCTCGCCCCCCTCTCTCTCGCCCCCTCTCTCACTCTCACTCTCAGTCTCTCTCGCCCCTCTCATTCTCTCTCCCCTCTCTTTCACCCCCTCTCTCCCGCAAACTCTCACTCTCTCTCGCCCACTCTCTCTCTCGCCCAATCTCTCTCTCTCGCTCCCTCTCTCTCTCGCCCCTTCTCTCTCTCTCGTCACCATTCTCTCTCTCATCCCCTGTCTCTCTCAAACCCTCTCTCTCTTTCCCCCACTCTCAGTCTTGCCCCATCTCTCTCGATCTCACCCCCTCTCTCTCTCGCACCCTCTCTCAATCTCGCTTCCCTATCTCTTTCTCACCCTCTATCTCTCTTGCCCTCGCTCTCTCGCTGCCTCTCTCTCTCTTGCCACCTCTCCCTCGCCCCTCTCTCCCTAACATCCTCTCTCTCTCGCGACCTCCTCTCTCTCTCGCCGCCCCCTCGCCCACCACCCTTTCTCAAGCAACCTCTCACTCTCTCTCGTCCTCTTGCTCTCTTGCCCCTGCTCTCTCTTTCGTCCCCCTCTCTCGTCCCCTGTCGCTCTCTCACCCCCTCTCTCTCTCATGCCTGCTATCTCACTCGCGCCCTCTCTCTCGCCCCTCTCTCTCTATCTCGCCCCCTCGCTCCCTCTCTCGCTCCCACTCTCACTCTCTCCCCCCTCTCTCTCTCACCCTCTGTCTCGTCCTCTCTCTCTCTCCCGCCTCTCTCTCCCTCGCCCCCTCTCTCACTCGCCCTCTCTCTCACTCGTCCCCTCTCTCGCCCTCGCCCCTCTCTCTCCCTCTCTCGCCCTCTCTTTCTCGTTCCCTCTCTCTCATTCTCACCCACTATCTCGTCATCTCTCTCTCTTGCCCCTCTCCCTTTCTTGCCTAACTCTCTCTCTCATCCCCTCTCTCTCTCCCTCTCTCTCGTCATCTCTCTCTCTCTCTCGCCTATCTCTCCCTCTTGCCACCTCTTTCTCTTGCCCCCTCTCTTGCCCCGTCTCTGTCTCGCCCCCTCTCACTCTTTCTCCCTCTCTCTCTCGCCTCCTATTCTCTCGCCCCCTCTCTCTTGCCCGTCTCTCCCTCAGCCACTCTCACTCTCCCCACTCTCTCTCACTCGCCCCCTCTATCGCTCTCCCCTCTCTCTCGCTCTCGCACCCTCTATCTCTGTCTCTCACTCCCCCCTCTCTCTGGCCCCCTCTCACTCTCGCCCACTCTCTCTCGCCCCCTCTCTCTCTCACCATGTCTCTCTCTCGCCCCCCTCTGTCTCGACGCCCTCTCTCTCGCCCCACTCTCTCACCCCCTCACTCTCTCTCGCCCCCCTTCTCTCTCGCCTCCTCTCCCTCTCGCCCCCTCTCTCTCACCATGTCTCTCTCTCGCCCCCCCTCCCGACGCCCTCTATCTCGCCCCTCTCTCTCACCCCCTCACTCTCTCTCGCCCCCTTCTCTCTCGCCCCCCTCTCTCTTGCCCCCTCTCTCTCACACCCTCTCTCTTGCTCCCCCATTCTCTCTCCCTATCTCTCTCACTCGCCCCCTCTATCGCTCTCCCCTCTCTCTCGCTCTCGCACCCTCTATCTCTCTCTCGCTACCCCCTCTCTCGCCCCCTCTCACTCTCGCCCCTCTCTCTCACCCCCTCACTCTCTCTCGCCCCCTTCTCTCTCGCTCCCCTCTCTCTCGCCCCCTCTCGCTCACACCCTCTCTCTTGCTCCCCCATTCTCTCTCCCTCTCTCTCTCGCTCGCCTCCTCTCCCTCTCGCCCCCTCTCTCTCTCGCCCCCTCTCTCTCGCCCCCTCTCTCCCTCACCCACTCTCACTCTCCCCTCTCTCTCTCAATCGCCCCCTCTATAGCTCTCCCCTCTCTCTCGCTCTCGCACTCTCTATCTCTCTCTCGCTCCCCCCTCTCTCGCCCCCTCTCACTCTCGCCCACTCTCTCTCGCCCCCTCTCTCTCTCCCCATGTCTCTCTCTCACCCCCTCACTCTCTCTCGCCCCCTTCTCTCTCGCTCCCCTCTCTCTCGCCCCCTCTCTCTAACACCATCTCTCTCGCTCCTCCACTCTCTCCCTCTCTCTCTCTCTCATCCCCTCTCTCTCGCCCCCTCACTCTTTCTCCTCTCTCGCCTCCTCTCTTTCTCGCCCTCTCTCTCTCGCCCCCTCGCCCTCACACCATTTATCTCTCTCCCCTTCTCTCTCTCGCCCCCTCTCACTCCCTCTCTCGCCCCAGTTTCTCTCTCGTCCCCTCTCTCTCACTCGCCCCTCTCTCTATCGCACCCCTCTCTATCTCGCCCACCACTCTCTATCTCGCACTGCTCTCTTCGTCTCGCCACCACTCTCGCTCTCGCCCTCCCTCTCTCACTCTCGCCACCCCTCTCCCGCTCTCTCACCCCTCTCTCTCACTCGCCCACAATCTCTCACACACACTCTCCCTCTCTCCCCCTCTCTCTCTCACCCCCCTCTGTCTCGCCCCGTCTCTCTCTCTCTCGCCCCCTCTCCCTGACCCCTTCTCTCTCTCTCGCCCCCTCTCTCTCTCGCGCCCCCTACTCTCTCTAGTCCCCTCTCTCTCTCACCCCCTCTCACTCCCTCTCTCGCACCCATCTCTCTCGCCCCCTCTCTCTCTCGCCCCTCTCTGTCGCCCATTCTCTCTCACACACCCTGTCTCTCGCCCTCCTCACTCTCTCTCCCCTCTCTCTCGCTCGCCCCCTTTGTCTCTTGCCCCCTCTCTCGCCCCCTCACTGCCTCGCCCCCTCTCATACTCTCTCACCCGTCTCTCTCTCGCCCCTGTCTCTTTCGCCCCCTCTCTTTCTCACCCGCTCTTCTCTCTCTCTCCTCTCTCTCTCACACCCCTCTCTCTAGCACCCACTCTGTCTCTCGCCCCCTCTCTCGCTCGCCGCTCTCTCTCGCCCCCCCTCTCTCACACACACACACTGTCTCTCGCCCCCTCACTCTCTCTCCCCTCTCTCTCGCTCGCCCCCTCTGTCTCTTGCCCCCTCTCTCTTTTGCCCCCTTTATCGCTTGGTCTACCCTCTCTCTCTCTCGCCCCCTCTATCTCTCACTCACCTCCTCTCTCTCTCGCCCCCTCTCTCTCGCCCCCTCTCTCTCTCGCACCCCTCTCTATCTCGCCCACCCCTCTCTATCTTGCAATGCTCTCTTCGTCTCGCCACCACTCTCGCTCACTCTCGCCACCCCTCCCGCTCTCTCACCACTCTCTCTCTCGCCCACCCTCTCTCACTCTCGCCACCCCTCTCCCGCTCTCTCACCACTCTCTCTCTCTCCCACACTCTCTCTCACACCCTCTCTCTCTCTCGCCCCCTCTCTCTGGCCCACTCTCTCTCTCTCGCCCCCTTTCTCTCTTGCGCCCCCTACTCTCTCTAGTCCCCTCTCTCTCTCTCTGGCCCCCTCTCACTCCCTCTCTCGCACCAGTCTCTCTCGCCCCTCTCTCTCACACTCCCTGTCTCTCGCCCTCCTCACTCTCTCTCCCCTCTCTCTCGCTCGCCCCCTCTGTCTCTTGCCCGGTCTCTCGCCCCCTCAATGCCTCGCCCCCTCTCATACTCTCTCACCCGTTTCTCTCTCGCCCCCTCTCTCTCCCCCCTCTTTTACTCACCCGCTCTTCTCTCTCTGTCCTCTCTCTCTCTCACACCCCTTTCTCTAGCACCCACTCTGTCTCTCGCCCCCTCTCTCGCTCGCCCCTCTCTCTCGCCCCCTCTCTCTCACACACACACTGTCTCTCGCCCCACTCACTCTCTCTCCCCTCTCTCTCGCTCGCCCCCTCTGTTTCTTGCCCCCTCTCTCTCTTGCCCTTTCTATCGCTTGTTCTACCATCTCTCTCTCTCGCCCCCTCTATCTCTCTCTCGCCCCTCTCTTTCGCTCCCTATATCACTGTCATTCACTCTCACTTGCTCCCTCTCACTCTCACTCCTCCTCTCTCTCGCCCCCCTCTCTCACCCCCTCTCTCTCGCAACCTCTCACTTTCTTTCTCGCACTCTCTCTCCCGCCCCTCGCTCTCTCGCAAACCTCTCTCTCGCCCCCTCTTCTCTCTCTCCCTCCCCTCACCCACTCTCTCTCTCTCGCACCCAATCCGTCTCGCGCCCGCTCTCTCTCGCCCACATTCTCTCTCTCGCCTCTTATCTCTCTCGCCCACTCTCTCTCGCCTCCTTGTCTCTGTCGCCCCCGCTCTCTCTCGCCCCCTCTCTCTTTCAACCTCTCACTTTGTCTCGCCCATTCTCTCTCTCGCCCACACTATCTCTCGCCCCTTATCTCTCTAGGCCCCCTCTCTCTCTCTCGATCCCTTCTCTCTCTCGCCCCCTCTCTTTCTCACCTGCTCTTCTCTCTCTCCCCCTCTCTCACACCCCTCTCTCTAGCACCCACTCTCTCTCGCCCCTCTCTCTCGCCCTCCATCTCTCTCACACACACTGTCTCTGGCCCCTCACTCTCTCACCCCCTCCCGTTTTCTCACACCCATTTCTGTCTCGGCCCCTCTCTCCCTCTTTCTCTCCCGCCCCCTCTCACTCTCTCTCTCGCCCCCACACTCTCACTCGCCCCCCACTCTCTCTCCCCTCTTTCTCTCTCGCCCCCTCTATCTCTCGCCCCCTCTCTCTCCTTCTATCCACCCTCTCTCTTTCCCACTCTCTCTCTCGCCCCCTCTATCTCTCACTCCCCCTCTCCCCTCCCTCTCTCTCACCCCTTTCTCTCATGCCCCCTGTTCTCTCTCTCCCCCCTCAATCTCACTCCACCTCGCTCTCACCCCCTCTCTCTCGCCCCCCTCTCTCGCAACCTCTCACTCTCTCTCACCCAGTCTCTCTCTCGTCCCCTCTCTCTCACCCCTCTCGTTCTCGCACCCACTCTGTCTCGCGCCCTCTCTCTCGCCCACACTCGCTCTCGCCCCTTTTCTCTCTCGCCCCATCTCTATCTCGCCCCAACTCACCCTCACCCCTCTCTCTCCCCCTCTCTCTCTTGCCCCCCTCTCTCTCTACCCCTCTCTCTCGCTTTCGCCCCCTCTACCTCTCTCGACCACTCTCTCTCTCGACCCCTCAATCACTCTCGCCCCCCTCTCTCTATCTCGATCACTACACTGTCTCTCTCGCCTCGCTCTCTTGCCTTCGCTGCCCCATTCTTGTTCTCGCCCTACCTCTCAGTTTCGAACCCCTCTCTCTCTCACCTCCTCTCTATCTTGCTCACTACGTCTCTCGCCCCCTCTCTCGCCCCCCCTCTCTCTCGACCCCTCTCTCTCGTCCCTCTCCCTCTACCCCTTTCTCTCACTCTCGCCCCCTCTCTATCTCGCCCACCATTCTCTATCTCGCACTGCTCTCTTGGTCTCGCCACCACGCTCGCTCTCGCCCTCCCTCTCTCACTCTCGCCACCTCTCTCTCGCTCTCGAACCCCTCTCTCTCTCACCCTTCTCTCTCACTCGCCCATACTCTCTCTCGCGCCCTCTCTCTCTCGCCCCCCTCTCTGTCTCGCCCCCTCTCACTCCCTCTCTCGCCCCCATCTCTCTCTCGCCCCTCTCTCTCACTCGACCCACTCTCTCTCGCCCCTCTGTCTCGCCCCCTCGCACTCCCTTTCTCGTCCCCGTCTCTCTCACGCCCCCCCCACTCTCGCACCCTCTCACTCTCTCTCTCGACCTCATCTCTCTCGCCCCCTCTCTCTCTCTCACCCCCTCTCTCTAACACACCCTGTCTCTCGCCCCCGCACTCCCTCTCACCTCTCTCTCGCTCGCCCCCTCTGTCTCTTGCCACCTCTCTCTCTCGCACCCTCACTGTCTCGCACCCCTCTCGCATTCTCTCACCCATCTCTCTCTCGCCTCTGTCTCTCGCATACACTCTCACTTGCCCTCTCTCTCTCTCGCCCCCTCTCTCCCTCGCCTCCCACTCTCTCTCGCCCCCTCTCTCTCCCGCCCTCTTTCAGTTCCGCTCTCGCCCCCCCTCTTTCGCCCCCTCTCTCTCTCTCGTCCCCTCTTTCTCTCTTGCCCCCTACCTCTCACACCCTGTCTCTCTCCCCCTCAATCTGTCTCCCCTCCCTCTCGCTCGCCCCCTCTGTCTCTCGCCCCTCTTTCTCTCGCCCCCTCTAGCTCTCTCTCACCCATCTCTCTCTCGCCCCCCCTCTTTCTCGCAACCACTCTTTCTTGGCCCCTCTCTCTCACCCCCCTCTTTCTCTCTCGCCCCCTCTATCTCTCCCTCCCTCTCTCTCTCTCGCTCTCGCCCCCTCTATCTCTCTCTTGACACACCTCACTCTCGCCACCACTTTTTTTCTCGTCCCCTCTATCTCTCTCTCTCCCCTCTCTCGCTCTCGCCCCCTCTATCTCTCTCCCGACCCCCTCACTCTCGCCCCCTTAGTCACTCTTGCATATTCTCTCTTGGCTCCTCTCACTGTCTCTCCCCCTCTCTCTCGCCCCCTCTCTCTCTCTCGCCTTCTCTCTCACACAACCTCTCACTCTCTCTCACCCTCTCTCTCTATCGCCCCCTCTCTCAAGCTCCCTCTCTCTCTCGCCCCTTCTCTCTCTCTCTCGTCCCCTCTCTCTCTCGCCATCTCTCTCTCGCAACCTCTCACTCTCTCTCGCTCATTCACTCTCTCTCCTCCTCTCTCTTACCCCCTCTCTCTCACCCCCTCTCTCTCGGCCTCTCTCTCTCGGAACGTCTCACTCTCTCGCCCACTGTCTCTCTCGCCCTCTCTCTCACTCTCTCTTCCCTCTCTCTCCCCATCTCTCTCTCTTGTCCCCTCTCTCTCTCGCCCACCACTCTCTCTCTCGTCCCGCTCTCCTGCTCTCACCCCCCACTCTCGCTCTCGCCCACCCTCTCTCACTCTCACCACCCCTCTCTTGCTCTCGAACCTCTCTCTCTCCCCTGGTCTCTCTCTTGACCAATTTCTCTCTCGCCCCTCTATCTCACTCTCGCCCCATCCTCTCTCTCGTCCACTCTCTATCGCCCACTCTCTCTCTCACCCCACTCTTTCTCGCCCCCACTCTCTCACACCCCCTCTCTCTCGCACCCACTCTGTCTCACGCTCTCTCTCTCTGGCCCACACTCTATTTCGCCACATTTTTCTCTCTCACCATCTCTCTCTCGACCCCCCACACTCTCGCCCCCTCTCTCTCGCTCCCTCTCTCTTTAGCCCTCTCTCCCTCACAACCTCTCTCTCCTCTCGCCCCCTCTCACTCCCTCTCTCTCCCCCTCTCTCACCCCCTCTCTCTCCCACCCTGTCTCTCGCTCCCTCACTATCTCTCCCCTCTCTCTCGTTCGCCCCTCTGTCTATCGCCCCCTCTCTTTCTCGACCCCCTCGCTCTCTCTCACCCACTCTCTCGCCCACTCTCTCTTCCCCCCTCTCTCCCGCCACCTCTCTCTCTCTCTCTCTCACGCCTCGTTCTCTCTCGACCCTTTCTCTCTCGCCCCCTCTCTCTCCCCTATCTCTCCCACCCCCCACACTCATTCTCCACCTCTCTCTCTTTCGGCCTCTCTCTCGCCCCCTCTATCTCTCTATCGACCCACCCTCTCTCTCGACCGCGCTCTCTCGCCCCCTCTCTCTCACCCCTCTCTCTCTCGCCCCATCTCTCTCTCTCTCCCTTTCTCTTTCGCCCTCTCTCCCTTACAACCTCTCATACTCTCTCGACCACTCTCTCTCGCCCTCTCTCGCTTCCTCTCTCTCTCGCCCCTTCTCTCTCTCGTCCGCGGTCTCTCTCGTCCCCTGTCTTTCTCTCATCATCCTCTGTTCTCTTGCCCCCTCTCTCACTCGCCCCCTCTTTATCTTGCCCACACACTCTATCTCGCTCCCTCTCTCCCTATCTCGCCCCTCTCTCTCGCACCTGTCTCCCTCTCTCTCCCCCTCTCTCTCGTCCCCTCTCTTTCACCCCTCTCCATCTCTCGCCACCTCTCTCTCGCCCCTCTCTCTCTACCCCCACTCCCTCCCTCGCCCCCTCTCTCTCTCACCCACCACACTCTCTCTCACCCCGCTCTCTTGCTCTCGCACTCCACTCTCGCTCGCCCTCCCGCTCTTACTCTCGCCAAACCTCTCTCGCTCTCGAACCCCTCTCTCTCGCCCCCCCTCTCTCTCGCCCCTCTCTCTGGCCTCCCTCTCTCTCGCCCCCTCTCTCGACCCTCTCTCGACCCTCTTTCTCTCAACCCCTCGCTCTCTCTTCACCCCTCTCTCCTCGTCTCTCTCACCCCCTCTCTCTCGCCCCCTCACTCTCTCTCCCCTCTCTCTCCCCCTCACTTTGTCTCACCTTCCTCTCGCTCGCCCACCTCTGTCTCTCACCCCCTCTCTCTCACGCCCCCTCTCTCTCGCCCCCTCTCTCTCCCCTCTCACTCTCTCTCCCCTCTCACTCTCTCTCCCCCTCTCTGTCACCCGTCCCCTCACTGTCTCTCCCCTCTCTCTTTCCCCCTCTCTCTCGACCCCTCTCTCTCTCCCCTCTCACTCTCTCTCCCCCTCTCTGTCTCCCGGCCCCTCACTCTCTCTCCCCTCTCTCTTTCCCCCTCTCTCTCGCCCCCTCTATCCCTAGATCTACCCTCTCCATCTGTCTCCCCCTCTATCTCTCTCATCCCCTCTCTCTCGCTCCCTATATCACTTTCATCCACTCTCACTTGCTCCCTCTCACTCTCACTCCTCCTCTCTCTCGCCCCCCTCTCTCACCCCCTCTCTCTCGCGACCTCTCACTTTCTGTCGCCCACTCGCTCTCTTGCCCCCTCTTCTCTCTCTCCCTCCCTCCCCTCACACACCCTCTCTCTCTCGCACCCACTCTGTCTCGCGACCGGTCTATCTCGCCCACATTATCTCTCACCCCTTTTCTCTCTCCCCCACTCTCTCCCGCCCCCTTGTCTCTGTCGCCCTCGCTCTCTCTCGCCCCCCTCTCTCGCCCATTTCTCTCTCTCGCCCCCTCTCTCTCACGCCCACACTATCTTTCGCCCCTTATCTCTCTATGCCCCCCTCTCTCTCTCGACCCCCTCTCTCTCACACAACCCTCTCTCTAGCACCCACTTTGTCTTGCCTCCTCTCTCTCTCGCCCCTCTCTCTGGCCCTCTCTGTCTCACACACCCTCTCTCTCGCCCCCTCACTCTCTCTCCTCTGTCTCGCTCGCCCCCTCTGTCTCTTGCCCCTCTCTCTCTCTCGCCCCCTCACTGTGTCGCCCCCTCTCGCACTCTGTCACCCTTCTCTCTTCGACTCCTCTCTCTCTCTTAAACACTCTCTCTTGGCCCCTCTCTCTCTCGCCCCATCTCTCTCTCTCGCCTCCCTATCTCCCTCTTGCCCCCTCTCTCTCTCGCCCCCTCTCACTCCCGCTCTCGCCCCCTCTCTCTCTCGCCCCCTCTCTTTCTCGCCCCCTCCCTCTCACACATTGTCTCTTTCCCCCGCACTTTGTCTCCGTTTCATCTCGCTCGCCCCCCTCTGTCTCTCGCCCCCTGTCTCTCACGTCCCCTCTCTCTCGACCCCATCTCTCTCTCCCCTCTCACTCTCTCTCCCCCCTCAGTCTCCCGCCCCCTCACTTTCTCTCCCCTTCTCTCTTTCCCCCTCTCTCTCTCGCCCCCTCTATCGCTAGGTCTACCCTCTCTCTCTCGCCCCCTCTATCTCTCTCTCGCCCCCTCTCTCTCGCTCTCTATATCACTCTCATCCACTCTGACTTGCTCCCTCTCACTCCTCCTCTCTCTCGCCCCCCCTCTCTCACCGCCTCTCTCTCGCAACCTCTCACTTTCTCTGGCCCACTCTCTCTCTCGCCCCTAGCTCTCTCGCACCCCTCTCTCTCGCCTCCTCTTCTCTCTCTCCCTCCCCTCACCTACCCTCTCTGTCTCGCACCCATTCCGTCTCGCGCCCGCGCTCTCTTGCCCACATTCTCTCTCACCACTTATCTCTCTCGCTCACTCTCTTTCGCCCACTTGTCTCTGTCGCCCCCGCTCACTCTTGCCCCTCTCTCTCGCCCCATCTATCTCTCGCCTCCCTCTCTCTCTCTCACCTCCTATCTCTCTCGCCCCCTCTCTCTTGCCCCTCTCCCCCTCAGCCACTCTCACTCTCCCCTCTCTCTCACTCGCCCCCTCTATCGCTCTCTCCTCTGTCTCGCTCTCGCACACTCTGTCTCTCTCTCTCTCGCTCCCCCGTCTCTCTCGCCCCCTCTCACTCTCGCCCACTCTCTCTCGCCCCCTCTCTCTCTCACCATGTCTCTCTCTCGCCCCCCTCTCTCTCGACGCCCGCTCTCTCGCCCTTCTCTCTCACCCCCTCACTCTCTCTCGCCCCCTTCTCTCTCGCCCCCCTCTCTCTCGCCCCCTCTCTCCCACACCCTCTCTCTTGCTCCCCCATTCTCTCTCCTCTCTCGCTCGCCTCCTCTCTCTCCCGCCCCCTCTCTCTCACACCCTCTCTCTTGCTCCCCCATTCTCTCTCCTGCTCTCTCGCTCGCCCACTCTCTCTCGGCCCCTCTGTCTCCCCATGTCTCTCTCTCGCCCCCTCTCTCTCTCACCCCCTCACTCTGTCTCGCCCCTTCTCTCTCGGCCCCCTCTCTCTCACCCCCTCTCTCTCACACCCTCTCTCTCGCTCCTCCACTCTCTCCCCCGCTCTCTCGCTCTCCTCCTCTCTCTCTCGCCCCTCTCTCTCTGCCCTCTCTCTCTCCCGCCCCCTCTCTCTCGCCCCCTCTCTTTCTCACCCGCTCTTCTCTCTCTCTCCTATCTCTCTCTCTCACACCCCTACTCTGTCTCTCGCCCCCTCTCTCGCTCGCCCCTCTCTCTCACCCCCTCTCTCTCTCACACACACACTGTCTCTCGCCCCCCTCACTCTCTCTCCCCTGTCTCTCGCTCACCCCCTCGGTCTCTTGCCCTATCTTTCTCTTGCCCCCTCTATCGCTTGGTCTACCGTCTCTCTCTCTCTTCCCCTCTCTCTTTCTCGTCCCCTCTCACACCCTCTCTCGCACCCGTCTCTCTCGCCCCCTCTCTCTCTCGCCCCTCTCTGTCGCCCATTCCCTCTGACACACCCTGTCTCACGCCCTCCTCACTCTCTCTCCCATCTCTCTCGCACTCTCACTCTCCCTTCCCTCTCTCTCGTTTGCCCCTCTGTCTATCGACCACTCTCTCTCTTTCTCGCCCCCTCTTGCTCTCTCTGACCCACTCTCTCGCCCACTCTCTCTTCCCCCCCTCTCTCCCGCCATCTCTCTCTCTCTCTCTCACGCCCCTTTCTCTCTCGACCCTCTCTCTCTCCCTCCCCCTCTCTCTCCCCTCTCTGTCCCGCCCCCCACACTCATTCTCCACCTCTCTCTCTCTCGCCCCCTCTATCTCTCTATCGCCCCACCCTCTCTCTCGCCCGCTCTCTCTCGACCCCTCTCTCTCTCACCCCTCTCTCTGTCTCGCCCCATCTCTCTCTCCCTCACTCTTTCGCCCTCTCTCCCTTACAACCTCTCACACTCTCTCGAGGACTCTCTCTCGCCCTCTCTCGCTTCCTCTCTCTCGCGCCCCTTCTCTCTCTCGACCGTGCTCTCTCTCGTCCCCTGTCTTTATCTCATCAGCCTCTGTTCTCTTGCCCCCTCTCTCACTCGCCCCCTCTTTGTCTTGCCTACACACTCTATCACGCTCCCTCTCTCCCTATCTCGCCCCTCTCTCTCTCACACCTGTCTCACTCTCTCTCCCCCTCTCTCGACCCCTCTCTCTTACCCCTCTCCATCTCTCGCCCCCTCTCTCTCGCCCCCTCTCACTACCCCCACTCTCTCCCTCGCGCCCCTCTCTCTCACCCACCACACTCTCTCTCACCCCGCTCTCTTGCTCTCGTACTCCACTCTCGCTCGCCCTCCCGCTCTTACTGTGCCAAACCTCTCTCGCTCTCGAACTCCTCTCTCTCGCCACCCCTCTCTCTCGCCCCTCTCTCTCGCCTCCCTCTCTCTCTCTGACCACCCTCTCTCTCGTCCCCTCTCTCTCGACCCTCTCTCGACCCTCTTTCTCTCAACCCCTCGCTCTCCATTCACCCCTCTCTCCTCGTCTCTCTCACCACCTCTCTCGCCCCATCACTCTCTGTCCCCTCTCTCTCCCCCTCACTTTGTCTCCCTTTCCTCTCGCTCGCCCCCCTCTGTCTCTCACCCCCTCTCTCTCACGCCCCCCTCTCTCTCGCCCCCTCTCTCTCCGCTCTCACTTTCTCTCCCCTCTCACTCTCTCTCCCCCTCACTGTCACCCGCCCCCTCACTCTCTCTCCCCTCTCTCTTTCCCCTCTCTCTCTCGCCCCGTCTATCTCTAGATCTACCCTCTCACTCTGTCGCCCCCTCTATCTCTCTCGTCCCCTTTCTCTCGCTCCCTTTTTCACTCTCATCCACTCTCCCTTGCTCCCTCTCACTCTCACTCCTCCTCTCTCTCGCCCCCCTCTCTCACCCCCCTCTCTCGCAACCTCTCACTTTCTCTCGCCCAATCGCTCTCTTGCCCCCTCTTCTCTCTCTCCCTCCCCTCACACACCCTCTCTCTCTCGCACCCACTCTGTCTCGCGACTGGTCTCTCGCGCCCACATTATCTCTCACCCCTTTTCTCTCTCCCCCACTCTCTCCCGCCCCCTTGTCTCTGTCGCCCCCGCTCTCTCTCGCCCCCCACTCTCGCCCCCTCTCCCTTGCAATCTCTCACTATCTCTCGCCCATTCTCTCTCTCACCAATTTCTCTCTCTCGCCCCCTCTCTCTCATGCCCACACTATCTCTTGCCCCTTATCTCGCTATGCCACCCCTCTCTCTCTCTCGACCCCCTCTCTCTCTCACAACCCTCTCTCTAGCACCCACTCTGTCTCGCCCCCTCTCTCTCTCTCGCCCCTCTCTCTGGCCCTCTCTGTCTCGCACACCCTGTCTCTCGCCCCCTCACTCTCTCTCCTCTGTCTCGCTCGCCCCCTCTGTCTCTTGCCCCTCTCTCTCTCGCCCCCACACTGTCTCGTCCCCTCTCGCACTCTCTCACCCGTCTCTCTTCGACTCCTCTCTCTCTCGTAAACACTCTCTATTGGCCCCTCTCTCTCGCCCCATCTCTCTGTCGCCTCCCTATCTCTCTCTTGCCCCCCCTCTCTCTCGCCCCCTCTCACTCCCGCTCTCGCCCCCTCTCTCGCCCCCTCTCTCTCGCCCCCTCCCTCTCACACCCTGTCTGTTTCCCCCTCACTTTGTCTCCCCTTCATCTCTCTCGACCCCCTTTCTCTCTCCCCTCTCACTCTCTCTCCCCCCTCTGTCTCCCGCCCCCTCACTCTCTCTCCCCTTCTCTCTTTCCCCCTCTCTCTCTCTCCCCCTTTATCGCTAGGTCTACCCTCTCTCTCTCGCCCCCTCTATCTCTCTCTCGTCCCCTCTCTCTCGCTCCCTATATCACTCTCATCCACTCTCACTTGCTCCCTCTAACTCTCACTCCTACTCTCTCTCGCCCCCTCTCTCACCGCCTCTCTCTCGCAACTTCTCACTTTCTCTCGTCCACTCTCTCTCTCTCGCCCCTAGCTCTCTCGCACCCCTCTCTCTCACCTCCTCTTCTCTCTCTCTCCCTCCCCTCACCTACCCTCTCTGTCTCGCACCCATTCCGTCTCGCGCCCGCTCTCTCTTGCCCACATTCACACTCACCACTTATCTCTCTCGCCCACTTGTCTCTGTCGACCCCGCTCTCTCTCGCCCCTCTCTCTCGCCCCCTCTCTCTCACAATCTCTCACTTTGTCTCGCCCATTCTCTCCCTCGCCCACACTATCTCTCGCCCCTTATCTCTCTTGCCCCCCCTCTCTCGATCCTTTCTCTGTCTCGCCCCCTCTCTTTCTCACACGCTCTTCTCTCTCTCGCCCCTCTCTCTCGCCCACTCTCTCTCACACACATTGTCATTCGCCCCCCTCACTCTCTCTTCCCTCTCTCTCGCTCGCTCCCTCTGTCTCTTGCCCCCTCTATCTCTCACCCCTTCACTGTCTCGCCCCCTCTCGCACTTTCTCACCCGTCTCTCTTCGCCCCCTCGCTCTCGTAAACACTCTCTCTTGGCCCCTTTCTCTTTTGCACCCTCTCCCTCGCCTCCCTATCTCTCTCTTGCCCCCCCTCTCTCTCGGCCCCTCTCACTCCCGCACACGCCCCTTCTCTCTCGACCCCCCTCTCACCCTGTCTCTCTCTCCCTCACTTTGTCTACGCTTCCTCTCGCTCTGTCTCTCACCCATCTCTCTCTCGCCCCCTCTCTCAACCACTTTCTCTCCCGCCCCCTCTCACTCTCTCTCCCTCTCTCTCTCGCCCCCTCTCACTCTCTTTCTCCCGTCCCCCACACTCATTCTCCACCTCTCTCTCTTTCGGCCTCTCTCTCTCTCGCCCCCTCTATCTCTCTATCGCCCCACCCTCTCTCTCGCCCGTTCTCTCTTGCCCCCCCTCTCTCTCACCCCTCTCTCTCTCGCCCCATCTCTTTCTCTCCCGCTCTCTTTTGCCCTCTCTCCCTTACAACATCTCACTCTCTCTCGACCACTCACTCTCGCACTCTCTCGCTTCCTCTCTCTCTCGCCCCTTCTCTCTCTCGTCCGCGCTCTCCCTCGTCCCCTGTCTTTCTCTCATCAGCCTCTGTTCTCTTGCCCCCTCTCTCACTCGCCCCCTCTTTGTCTTACCCACACTCTCTATCTCGCTCCCTCACTCCCTATCTCGCCACTCTCTCTCTCACACCTGTCTCACTCTCTCTCCCCCTCTCTCTCGTCCCCTCTCTCTCACCCCTCTCCATCTCTCGCCCCCCCCCTCGCCCCCTCTCTCTACCCCCACTCTCTCCCTCGCCCCCTCGCTCTCTCACCCACCACACTCTCTCTCACCCCGCTCTCTTGCTCTCGCACTCCACTCTCGCTCGCCCTCCCGCTCTTACTCTCGCCAAACCTCTCTCGCTCTCGAACCCCTCTCTCTCGCCTCCCTCTCTCTCTGGCCCCCCTCTCTCTCGTCCCCTCTCTCTCGACCCTCTCTCGACCCTCTTTCTCTCAACCCCTCGCTCTCTCTTCAACCCTCTCTCCTCGTCTCTCTCGCCCCCTCTCTCTCGGCCCCTCACTCTCTGTCCCCTCTCTCTCCCCCTCACTTTGTCTCCCCTTCCTCTCGCTCGCCCCCCTCTGTCTCTCGCCCCCTCTCTCTCACGCCCCCTCTCTCTCGCCCCCTCTCTCTCCCCTCTCACTCTCTCTCCCCTCTCACTCTCTCTCCCCCTCTCTGTCACCCGTCCCCTCACTGTCTCTCCCCTCTCTCTTTCCCCTCTCTCTCTCGCCCCCTCTATCCCTAGATCTACCCTCTCCATCTGTCGCCCCCTCTATCTCTCTCGTCCCCTCTCTCTCGCTCCCTATATCACTCTCATCCACTCTCACTTGCCCCCTCTCACTCTCACTCCTCCTCTCTCGCAACCTCTCACTTTCTCTCGCCCAATCGCTCTCTTGCCCCCTCTTCTCTCTCTCCCTCCCCTCACACACCCTCTCTCTCTCGCACCCACTCTGTCTCGCGACCGGTCTCTCTCGCCCACATTATCTCTCACCCCTTTTCTCTCTCCCCCACTCTCTCCCGCCCCCTTGTCTCTGTCGCCCCCGCTCTCTCCCGCCCCCCTCTCTCGCCCCCTCTCCCTTGCAACCTCTCACTATCTCTCGCCCATTCTCTCTCTCACCGATTTCTCTCTCTCGCCCCCTCTCTCTCATGCCCACACTATCTCTCGCCCCTTATCTCTCTATGCCACCCCTCTCTCTCTCTCGACCCCCTCTCTCTCTCACAACCCTCTCTCTAGCACCCACTCTGTCTCTCCCTCTCTCTCTCTCTCGCCCCTCTCTCTGGCACTCTCTGTCTCACACACCCTCTCTCTCGCCCCCTCACTCTCTCTCCTCTGTCTCGCTCGCCCCCTCTGTCACTTGCCCCTCTCTCTCTCTCGCCCCCTCACTGTCTTGCCCCCTCTCGTACTCTCTCACCCGTCTCTCTTCGAGTCCTCTCTCTCTCGTAAACACTCTCTCTTGGCCACTCTCTCTCTCGCCCCATCTCTCTCCCACCTCCCTATCTCTCTCTTGCCCCCTCTCTCTCTCGCCCCCTCTCACTCCCGCTCTCGCCCCCTCTCTCGCCCCCCTCTCTCGCCCCCTCTCTCTCGCCCCCTTCCTCTCACATCCTGTCTCTTTCCCCCTCACTTTGTCTCCCCTTCATCTCGCTCGCCCCCCTCTGTCTCTCGCCCCTTGTCTCTCACGCCCCCTCTCTCTCGACCCCCTCTCTCTCTCCCCTCTCACTCTCTCTCCCCCCTCAGTCTCCCGCCCCCTCACTCTCTCTCCCCCTCTCGCACTCTCTCACCCGTCTCTCTTCGAGTCCTCTCTCTCTCGTAAACACTCTCTCTTTCCCCCCCTCTCTCTCGCCCCCTTTATCGCTAGGTCTACCCTCGCTCTCTCTCGCCCCCTCTATCTCTCTCTCGCCCCCTCTCTCTCGCTCCCTATATCACTCTCATCCACTCTCACTTGCTCCCTCTCAGTCTCACTCCTCCTCTCTCTCGCCCCCTCTCTCACCGCCTCTCTCTCGCAACTTCTCACTTTCTCTCGCCCACTCTCTCTCTCGCCCCCAGCTCTCTCGCACCCCTCTCTCTCGCCTCCTCTTCTCTCTCTCTCCCTCCCCTCACCTACCCTCTCTGTCTCGCACCCATTCCGTCTCGCGCCCGCTCTCTCTTGCCCACATTCTCTCTCACCAGTTATCTCTCTCGGTCACGCTCTCTCGCCCACTTGTCTCTGTCGCCCCCGCTCTCTCTCGCCCCTCTCTCTCGCCCCCTCTCTCTCACAATCTCTCACTTTTTCTCGCCCATTCTCTCCCTCGCCCACACTACCTCTCGCCCCTTATCTCTCTTGGCCCCCCCTCTCTCTCTCGATCCCTTCTCTGTCTCGCCCCCTCTCTTTCTCACACGCTCTTCTCTCTCTCCCCCCTCTCTCTCACACCCATCTCTCTAGCACCCACTCTGTCTCGCCCCCTCTCTCTCTCGCCCCTCTCTCTCGCCCCCTCTCTCTCACACACACTGTCATTCGCCCCCCTCACTCTCTCTCTCCCCTCTCTCTCGCTCGCTCCCTCTGTCTCTTGCCCCCTCTCTCTCTCACCCCTCACTGTCTCGCCCCGTCTCGCACTTTCTCACCCGTCTGTCTTCGCCCCCTCGCTCTTCGTAAACACTCTCTCTTGGCCGCTCTCTTTTTTGCCCCCCCCCTCTCTCGCCTCCCTATCTCTCTCTTGCCCCCTCTCTCTCTCGCCCCCTCTCACTCCCGCTCTCGCCCCCTCTCTCTCGCCCCCTCCCTCTCATCCTGTCTCTCTCTCCCTCACTTTGTCTCCGCTTCCTCTCGCTCTGTCTCTCACCCATCTCTCTCTCGCCCCCTCTCTCTACCACTTTCTCTCCCGCCCCCTCTCACTCTCTCTCCCTCTCTCTCTCGTCCCCTCTCACTCTCTCTCTCTCGCTCCCCACTCTCTCTCCCCTCTTTCTCTCTCGCTCGCTCTGTATCTCGCCCACTCTCTCTCGCCCCCTCTCTCTCTAGCCCTCTCTCTCTCTCCCGCACGCTCTCAGCCACTATTCACCCTCTTTCTTTCCCCTCTCTCTCCTGCCCCCTCTTCTCTCTCTCCCCACTCTCTCTCATACCCCTCTCTTTCTCACACCCACTCTGTCTCGTGCCCCCTCTCTCTCGCCAAACTCTCTCTCTCCCCTTCTTACTTGCACGCCTCTCTTTCTCTCGCTCCCCTCTCTCTCTCGCTGACTCTATCTCTCTCTCTACCCCATTCTCTCGCTCTCGCCCCTCTATCTCTTTCTCCCCCCTCACTCTCGACCCCTCTCTCACTCTCGCCCACTCTCTCTCGCCCCTCTCACTCTCTCTCCCTCTCTCTCCCCCCATCTCTTTCGCCCCCTCTCTCTCTCGCCCCCTCTCTCTCTCTCGCCCCCCTCTTGCTCCCTCTCTGTCTCGCCCCTTCTGTCTCTCTCGGCCTCTCTCCTTCGTTCACTGTCTCTCTCTCTCTCACCCCCTGTCTTGCCACTTCTCTCACTCGCCCGCTCTCTCTCTCACCCACTCTCTCTCTCTATCTCGTCCCCCTCTCTCTCTCGCCCCCTCTCTCTCGCCCCTCTCTCTCGCCCATCTCTCTCTCACTCCTCTCTCTCATGCCCCCTCTTCTCTCTCCCCCTCTCTCTCACACCCCTCTCTCTCACACCCACTCTACCTCGCGCCCTCTCTCTCTCGCCAAACTCTCTCTCTCCCCTTCTTTCTCGCGCCCCTCTCTCTCTCGCTCCCCTCTCTCTCTCTCGCTAACTCTATCTCTCTCTCTACCCCCCTTCTCGCTCTCGCCCCTCTATCTCTTTCTCCCCCCTCACTCTCGCCCCCTCTCTCACTGTCGCCCACTCTCTCTCGCCCCTCTCACTCTCTCTTCCTCTCTCTCCCCCCTCTCTCTCGCCCCCTCTCTCTCTCGCCCCCCTCTCTCTCTCGCCCCCTCTTGCTCCCTCTCTGTCTCGCCCCGTCTGTCTCTCTCGTACCCTCTCCCTCGTCCCCTCTCTCTCTATCTCACCCCCTCTCTGTCTTGCCACTTATCTCACTCGCCCCCTCTCTCTCTCGCTCTCTCTCTCTATCTGGCCACCTTCTCTCTCTCTCGTCCCCTCTCCCTCATCCCCTGTCTCTCTTCTTCACCCCCCCCCGTCTTGCCACCTCTCTCACTCGCCCCCTCTCTCTCTCACCCACTCTCTCTCTATCTCGTCCCCCCTCTCTCTCGCCCCCTCTCTCTCGCCCCCTCTCTCTCTCGCCCACCACTCTCTCTCTCTCACCCGGCTCTCTTGCTCTCGCCTCCCACTCTTGATCTCGCCGTCGGTCTCACTCTCACCACCACTCTCTCACTCTCGAACCACTCTCTCTCGCCCCCTCTCTCTCTCGCCCACTCTCTCTCGCCCCTTCTCTCTCTCTCGCCCCCCCTCTCTCACCCCCTCACTCTCTCACCCCCTCTCTCTCTCGCCCCCTCCCTCTCTCGCCCCCCCTCTCTGTCGCCCCCTCTCACTCCCTCTATCTCCCCCTCTCTCACCCCCTCTCTCCCACCTTGTCTCTTGCCTACTCATTTTTTATCACCTCTCTCTCTCGCCCCCTCTGTCTCTCGCCAACTCTCTCTCTCGCCCCCTCTCTTTCTCCCCCCGTCTCGCTCTCTCTCACCCATCTCTCTCACCCACCTCTCTCTCCCGCCACCTCTCACTCTCTCTCCTGCCACATTCTCTCTCACCCCCTCTCTCTCTCACCCCCTCCCTCTCACACCCTCTCTCTCCCGCCCCCCACAGTCACTCTCCACCTCTCTCTCTTTCCCCATCTCACTCGCCCCCTCTATCTCTCTCTCGCCACACCCTCTCTCTCGCCCATTCTCTCTCGCCCCCTCTCTCTCGGCCACCTCGCTCTCTCGCCCCCTCTCTCTCTCACTCCCCTCTCGCCCCCTCTCTCTCTCACCCCCTCACTCTCTCACCCCCTCTCTCTCTCGCCCCCTCCCTCTCTCGCGCCCTCTCTCTCTCGCCCCCTCTCACTCACTCTCTCTCCCCCCTCACCTCCCTCTCTCCCATCCTGTCTCTCGCCCCCTCATTCTCTATCCCCCCTCTCTCTCTCGCCCCCTCTGTCTCTCGCCCACTCTCTCTCTCGCTCCCTCTCTTTCTCGCCCCGTCTCGTTCTCTCTCACCCATCTCTCTCACCCACTCTCTCTTCGCCCTCTCTCTCCCGCCACCTCTCACTCTCTCTCCTGCCACTTTCTCTCTCGCCACCTCTCACTCTCTCTCCCCCTCTCTCTCGCTCCCTCTCTCTTTCGCCCTTTCTCCCTCACAACCTCTCACTCTCTCTCGCCCACTCTCTCTCGCCCTCTCTTTCTCACCTCTTCTCTCTCTCATCCTCTCTCTCTCTCTCGCCCCCTCTCTTTCTCACCCCGTCTCGCTCTCTTTCACCCATCTCTCTCACCCACTCTCTCTTCGCCCTCTCCCTCCAGCCACCTCTCCCTCTCTCTCCTGCCACTTTCTCTCTCGCCCCCTCTCTCTCTCACCCCCTCCCTCCCACACCCTCTCTCTCTCGACCCCACAGTCACTCTCCACCTCTCTCTCTTTCCCCATCTCACTCGCCCCCTCTATCTCTCTCTCGCCACACTCTCTCTCTCGCCCATTCTCTCTCGCCCCCTCTCTCTCTCACCCCTCTCTCTCTCACCTCTTCTCTCTCACACCACCTCTCTCTCGCACCCACTCTGTCTCACGCCGTCTCACTCTCGCCCCCTCTCACTCTCTCTCCCCCTCTCTCTCGCTCCCTCTCTCTTTTGCCCTCTCTCCCTCACATCCTCTCTCTCTCTCTTGCCCCTTCTCTCTCTCGTCCGCTCTCTCTCGTCCCCTGTCTCTCTCTCACCCCCCTCTTCGCTTGCCCCCTCTCTCACTTACCCGTCTTTCTCTCACCCACTCTCTCTATCTATCTCGCTCCCTCTTTCTATCTCGCCCCCCTCTCACTCTCGCCCCTCTCTCACTCTCTCACCCCCTCTCTCCCACCTCTCTCCCCCCTCTTTCTCTCGCCCCCTCCCTCGCTCTCCCTCTCTCTCTCTCTCACGTCCTCTCTCTCTTCCCCCACTCTCTCTCGCCCTCTCTCGCTCGTCCACTCTCTCTCTCACCCGGTCTCTCACTCTCACCCCTCTCTCTCACGCCTTCTCTGCTCGTCCCCCTCTCTCGCTCTCGGCCACTCTCTCTGGTCATCTCTCTCTCTCTCCCCTCTCTCTCGCCACCCTCTCTCTCCCTCTCTCTCTCGTCGCCTCTCTCTCTCGCACCCTCTCACTCTCTTGCCACCTCTCTCTCGCCCACTCTCTCTATCATCCCATGTCTCTAACTCCCCTCTCACCCCTCTCTCTCTCTCACCCCCTCTCTTTCGTACCCCTCTCTCTCTCTCGCCCACCTCGCTCTCTCTTGCCCCGCTCTCTAGCTCTTGCCCCCTCTCTCGCTCTCGCCCCTCTCTCTCTCGCCCCCTCTCTCGCTCGCGCCCCTCTCTCACTCACGCCCCCTCTCACTCTCGCCCCTTTCTCTCTCTTGCCCTCTCTCACTCTCGGCTCTTTCACTGTCTCGCCGCCCTCTCTCTCAAACCCTCTCTCTCTCGCCCCCTCTCTCGCTCGCGCCCCTCTCTCACTCACGCCCCCTCTCACTCTCGCCCCTTTCTCTCTCTTGCCCCCTCTCTCACTCTCGGCTCTTTCACTGTCTCTGCCGCCCTCTCTCTCAACCCCTCTCTCTCATTCCCTCTCTCTCTCTCTGTCTCTCTCTCTCGCCCCTCTATCTCTCTCTCGCCCCCCTCTCTCCCTCTCGCCCACTCTCTCTCACCCCTTCTCACTCTCTCTTCCTCTCTCTCTCGCGCCTTCTCTCTCTCGCCCCCTCTGTCTCTCGCCCCCACTCTCTCACAATCTCTCACTCTCTCCCGCCACTCTCTCTCTCGCCCCCTCTCTCCCTCAGCCCCTCTCTCACTCGCCTCTCTCTCTCTCGCCCCTCTATCTCTGCCTCTCCCCTTCTCTCTCGCTCTCGCCCCCTCTCTCACTCTCGCCCACTCTCTCTCGCCCCCTCACACTCTCTCCCCCTCTCCCTTGCCCCCTCTTTCTTTCGCCCCCTCTTTCTCTCTCGCCCCCACTTCTCTCTCTCCCCCTCTCTCTCTCACAGTCCCCATTCTCTATCCCCCTCTCTCTCCCCCTCTCTCTCGCTCTCGCCCCCTCTATCTCTCTTGTCTCCTCTATCTCTCTCTCTCGTCCCCCACCACACTCCCTCTCTATCGCCCCCTCTCTGTCTCACCCCACTCTCTCTCGCCCCCACTTCTCTCTCTCCCCTCTCTCTCTCACACACCCCACTCTCTCCCCCTCTCTCTCCCCCCTCTCTCGCCCCCTCTCTCACCCCCTCCATCTCTCTCTCGCCCCACTCTCTGTCGCCCGCTCTCTCTCTCGCCCTCTCTCTCTCGCAAGCTCTCAATATTCTCGCCCACTCTCTCTGTCGCCCGCTCTATCTCTTCCCCTTACTCTCTCTCATCCCCTGTCTCTCTCTCAGCCCCCTCTTTCTCTCTTGCCCCCCTTCTATCGCCCCCTCTCTCTCAGACTCTCTCTCTCGCCCCCCTCAGGTTCTCTCCCCTCTCTCTCTCGCCCCTCTGTCTCTTGCCCCCTTTCTCTCTCTCGCCCCCTGCTCACCCATCTCTCTCTCGCCCCATCTCTCTCACGCCCCCTCTCTCTCCCGCCCCCTCTCACTCTCTCTCCCCATCTCTCCTTCGCCACCTCTCTTTCTCGCCCCTCTCTCTCTTTCCCGCTCTCTCTCCCCTCTCTCTCTTGCCCCCTCCCTCTCGCTTCCCCCTCTCTATCTCTCTCCCCTCTCTCTCTCCCTCTCTCTCTCGTCGCCTCTCTCACGCCCCCTCTCATTCTCTTGCCACCTCTCTCTCTCTCACCCATCTCTATCGCCCCATGTATCTCTCTCCCCCCTCTCACACCCACTCTCTCTCTCGCCCACCTCTCTCTCTCTTGCCCCACTCTCTAGCTGTCGCCCCCTCTCTCACTCCCGTCCCTCTGTCTCTCGCCCCCCTCTCTCTCGCCCCTCTCTCACTCACGCCCCACTCTCTCACTCTCGACCCTTTCTCTGTCTCGCCCCCCTCTCTCTCGCCCTCTCTCTCTCGCACCCTCTCTCTCAAACATTTCTCTCTCGCCCCCTCACCCTGTTCCCCCTCTCTCCCCCCGTCTCTCGCCCCCTCTCTCTCTCATCCCCCCTCTCTCGCCGCCTCTCTCTCTCCCCGCTCTCCCGCCACCTCACTCTCTCTCTCGTCCCTCTCTACCCTCTCTTATGACCCCACTATCTCTCTCTCCCCCTCTCTCTCGCTCTCGCCCCCTCTCTCTCGCCCCCTCCTCATTCTGTCTCACGCCCTCTATCTCTCGCCCACACGGTCCTTCGCCCCCTCTCTCCCTCAACCACTCTCTTTCGCCCCCTCTCTCTTGCCCCCCCTCTCTCGCTGTCTCTCTCTCTCGCCCCTTCTCTCTTTTGCCCGCTCTCTCTCACACCATCTCTCTCTCGCCCCCTCTCTCTCACGTCCCTCTCTCTCTGGACCCGTTCTCTATCTCGCCCCCTCTCTCTCTCTCGCTGCCTCTCTCTCCCACCCTTCTCTCTTTCGTCCCCTCTCTCTCGTCACCTGTCTCTCCCTCACCCCCCTCTTTCTCTCTTGCACCCCCTCTCTTGCCCCCCTCTCTCGCTTCCTCTCTCTCTCGCCCCCCTCTCTCTCGACCTCTCACGCTCGCTCCCTCTGTCTCTCATACCCCTCTGTCTCTCGGCCCCCTCTCTCTCACTCCCTCTCTCTCCCTCTCTCTCTCACCCATCTCTCTCACGTCCCCTCTCTCTCCCCATCTCCCTCCTTCCCCCTCGCACTCTCTCTCTTCTATCTCTCTCTCCCCCTCTCTCTCGCTCTCGCCCCCTCTATCTCTCTCCCCCCCCTCTCTCTCGCCCCCTCTCTCACTCTCGCCCACTCTATCTCGGCCCCTCTCTCTCGCCCGCTCTCTCTCTCGCCTCCTCTCTCGTCCCCTCTATCTCTCTCGTCCCCTGTCTCTCTCTCACCCCCTCTCTCTCTTGCCCCGTCTCTCTCTCTCACCCCTCTCTCTCTCTCTTGCACCCTGTCTCTCTCTATCGCCCCATGTCTCTTTCTCGCGCCCTCTCTCTCGAACCCCTCTCTCTCGCTCCTCTCTCTCTCACCCCCTCACTCTCTCTCGCCCCCTCTCTCACCCAACTCTCTCTCTCTCACCCCGATCTCTAGCTCTCGCTCTCTCGCTCGCTCTCGCCCTCTCTCTCTCTCACTCTCGCCACCCCTCTCACTCTCTCCAAACCCTCTCTTTCCCACCTCTCTCTCTCTATCCTGTCCCCTCTCTCTCTCGCCCCAATCTCACTCTCTTGCCCTCTCTCTCGTCCCCTCCCTCTCTCGCCCTCTCTCTCCCACCTCTCTCTATCCTGTCCCCTCTCTCTCTCGCCCCAATCTCACTCTCTTGCCCTCTCTCTCGTCCCCTGTCTCTCTCGCCCTCTCTCTCGTCCCCTCTCACTCTCGACCCCTTCAATCTCTCTCCCCCTCTCTCTCACCCCTCTCTCTCTCTCCCCTCTCTCTCTCTCACCCCTCTCTCTCTCTCGCCCTCTCTCGCCCGTCCGCTCTCTCTCTCTCGCCCCACTCTCTCGCTCTCACCCTCCTCCCTCTCTCTCGCCCATCCCCGTCTCTCGCTGTCGCCCACTCTCTCTTGTCATCTCTCTCTCTCGCCCTCTCTCTCTCGCCCCCTGTCTCTGTCTTCCCTCTCTCTCTCGTCGCCTCTCTCTCTCGCCCCTCTCTCTATCACCCCATGTCTCTCCCTCTCGCCCGCTCTCTCTCTCTCATCCTCTCTCTCTCTCGCCCACCTCTCTCTCTCTTCCCCGCTCTCTCGCTCTCGGCCCCCTCTCTTGCTCTCCCCCTCCCTCTCTCACTCTCGCCACCCCTCTCTCGCTCTGGAACCCCTCTCTCTCCCTCGCCCCTCTCTCTCTCTCGCGCGCTCTCGCGCTCGCCCCCTCACTCTCGCCCCCTCTCACACTCGCCCCCTCACTCTGTCTCCCCCTCTCTCTCGCCCCCTCTGTCTCTCGACCCCATCTCTCTGTCTCTCACCCATCTCTGTCTCGCCCCTCTCTCTCTCTCCCCCTCTCTCTCTTGCCCCCTCTCTCTCTCGCACCTCTATCTCCCTCTCACCCCCTCTCTCTCGCTACCTCTCACTCTCTCTCGCCCGCTCTCTCTCTCTCGGCCCCCTCTCTGTCTCACCCCTCTCTCTCTCGCCCCTCACTTCTCTCTCACTCCCTCTCTCTCTCACACCCCCACTCTCTCTACCCCCTCTCTCGCCTCTCTCTCACTCTCAGCCCTCTCTCCCGCCCTCTCTCTCACTCATCCCCTCTCTCTCGCTCGTAGCCTCACTCTCTCTCGCCCCTCTCTCTCTCACCCTCTCTCTCTCTCGAACTTCTCTCTCACTGTTGCCTCTCTCTCTCACTCTCACCCTTCTTTCTAGCCCCCTCTCTGTCACACCCCTCTCTCGTCCCCTCTCTCTCGCCCCTCTCACTCACTCTCGCCCCCTCTCTCACTCTCACCCCTCTCTCCCTCGCCCTCTCTCTCTCTTGCACCCCCTCTCTCTCGCCCCCTCTCTCTCTCTCGCTCCTCTCTCTCGTCCCTTCTCTCCCGTCCCCACTCTCTCTCGCCCCCATTCTCTCTTTCGCCTCCACACTCTCTCTCGACCCCATTCTCTCTTTCGCCCCCTCTCTCTCTCGCCCCCGCTCGCGCCCTCTCTCTCTCGTCTCCCCTCTCTCTCTCTCGCCCCTCTCTCCCCCTCTCTCTCACCCCTCTCTCTCTCGCCTCCCCCCGGCTTGTCCTACCTCTCTCCCGGCCTACCCTCTCTAGCTCTGTCTTCTTCTCTCTATTCTCTCTCGGCCCCTCTATCTCTCTCGCCCCCTCTGTCTCCTCTCCCTCTATCTTTCTCACGCTCTCACTCGTCCCTCCCTCTCTCTTCCTTCTCCACTCTCTCGCTCACCTCCATTCCTACTCTTTCTCTCTCTCGTCACCTCTCCTTCTCTCGGTCTCTCTCTCCTGCTCTCTCTCTTCTTTCAACTCTCTCGTCCCCCACTTTCTCTCTCAACACTTCTCTCTCGCTCTCTCTCTCTATCTCTTACCTGCTCTCTCTCTCTTGCTCTCTCTCTATCTTTCTCTTGCCCCTTCTGTCTCTCTCACCCCCGCTCTCCCTGTCTCATACCCCTCCATCTCTCGCACACACTCTTTTTCCCCCTCTTGCCCCTACTTCTCTCTCTTGCTCTCATGCTCTCTCTTGCCGTCACGCTCTGCCTCTCGCCCCTCTCTCACTCTTGCCTCCTGCCTCTCACCCCTTCTCTCTCTTGCCCCCATCTCTCTCACACACTCCTCTCACTCTCTCACCTCCCTCTTTCTTGAAAAACTTCTCTGTCTCACCCCTCTCTCTCTCAGCACGTCCCTCTCTCTTGCTCCCTCTCTCTCGACATTCATCTCTCTCTCTCTTTTCCCCCCTCTCTCGCACCCCCCTCTTGTTCTCGACCTTTCTCTCTCTCCACTCTCTCGATCCTTTCTCTCCCCCTCTTTCAGCCCAATCTTTCTCATGCTACCTTTTTACCCACTCTCTCTTGCCCCCATCTCGCACCCGGTGTCTCTCTCTCACGCCCTCAATCTCTCTCTCTCTCTCTCTCTGCCCTCTCTCTCTCTCATCCCCTGTCTCTCTCGCACCCATTCTCTCTCTCCTGGCCCCTCTCTCTCGAGGTCTTTCTCGCTCTCTCTGTCTTGAGCGCGCTCTTTCTCGCGCGCGCTCCCACTCGCTCGCGAGCCTCTCTCTCGCGCACTCTCTCTATCTATCCACAGTCTCTCTCGAGCGCGTGTGCACCCTCTCCCTCTAGCGTGCTCTCTCGCGTGCCCTCTCTCTCATGCTCTCTCTTTCTCCGCGCTGTCTCTCTCGCGCGGACCGCTCTCTCTAGCGCGTTCTCTCTCTCATGCGCTCTCTCGCACTCTCGCTCCCGCTCATTCTCGCTCCCTCCCTCCGTCTCGCTCCCTCCCTCCGCTATCTCTCGCCCCTCATCTCCTCCTGTCTCTCTATCTCCATCACCCTATCTCTCACTTGCTCATCTCTCTCACCACCTTCTCTCACTCACGATCCCCCTCCCTTTGTCTCTCTATCTCTCTCTCTCTCTCTCCCGCCCACCACCCTCTGTTTTCCATTGGCTGAATCTCTCTCTCTTCTCCATCCCTCCCTCTCTGTCTGACACACTGTCTCCCTGGTTCTTCCCTTTCCTCCTGAGTTGGTGAGAATGATTGTGTGCAGAGAGAGGGAGAGAAATGAGGAGAAAGAGTAGGAGAGAAGAAATGGGGAGGCCAGGTTGGAGTCGAGGGCACAGAGGTAGGTAAACCCAGCTCCTGAGCTCAGGGCGCGGTGCCCTCCCCTTCCCTGAGGACCAGGATTTGGGGCTGAGTCTGTCTCTCTCCAGCTCAGCTTCTCCAACACAAAGACACACAACAACATCGGTCACTCTGCTGCTCGGCACGCTTTAATGAACATTTTTATTGTTTACAAATGGAAGTGATGGATACAGTCAGTGGGATGGTGCCTTTTCACACTGGCCCCTGAGTTGTGAGCCACATTAAATGTTTCCCTGTAACCGCCCTGTGGGATAAGGATGGACAAACGAGCGCTACCCTCAGTCTGTTACCATAGCGACAGGCTGCTCCAACGCTAAGACACTGAACTGAAATGAGATATCCCGGATGGATTGATTAATGAGGGATATTGATTGATGGATGGATTTGGGTGAAGGGATATTTCAGCACATTCTTCAGCTGCTGCCTGAACTTAGTCTGGGTCACGGCATAAATCGCGGTGTTTGTGCAGCAACTGAGGAGCTGCAGCATGAAGCCCAATTCCCGCACAAAGCGATGGAGATACACAGACCGATGCCCAATATAAAACATCCGGGTCCATATAGAAAACAGCGTTAATGTGGACCATAACAGGATGAAATTGGCCGAGATCACAAACAGTAAAATGATGGATTTTTTTCGATTTCTCATTTCAGTGTCAGAATGAACGTCCCCATTGGTGTGAGCGCGGAGTCTCCTGCGGGCTTTGCTGGTCACTAAAATGTGTCTGACGGTGAGAACATTGAGCAGCAGAATCAGGAGTAATGGGACACACGGGGTTAGAATGTGGTGGAGGAACTCGATTGTGACCCAGACACTGGAGTATGCAACAGCGTTTGTTACATCACAAAACCAGGGGGCGTTCACCAGCGAATACCGAGCCGTGAGCATAAAATACCAGGAAAGGTTCTTTAAACAACTCAGCACAGTCACTGCTCCCACAACCACAGCCGCCGTTTTCTCACTGCAATATTTACTTTTCAGCTTCTGGCAACAAATGGCCACAAACCGATCAAAGGTGAAAGTAACGGTGAACCAGACAGAGCAGTCAGTGGCTGCATAAAGCAGGACGGCGTGGATATTACACACTGGGATGGAGTACTTCAGGAAATAAAACTGTTCCTCATAAACAATGGGAATGTGTCTCAGTGTCAGGTCGAGGATAATGACCAGGAGATCCGCCGCTGCCATGGCCCCCAGGTAACATCTGACACATGGAGACAATCCACAATCTTTATAAAGCAGGACGTAGATGGTCACTACGTTAACTGTGAGGAAGGAAAACAAACCCATTATCCATCAGCCTGGAGGCAAAGGGACCCGTTTGATCGGGGAGCCAGTGAGATTTTCAAATGTGCCCCTGTATTCAGGGACTTATTAAAATAATTGGAGCAGGAATAACAAATCGGAAGGTCTGAATTACTGACAAAAATATGGCATAAACCACAAGAAACCCTCCCTCCCCAAAAACACGGAGTCACATCCATAAGGAGAGATGGTTTCTGGAACATTCCCACACACTCGATCACTCGAGAGCAGACACAGGTCACTCCTTCCCAGTTGCTAATACGGAGGGTGGAAACGTTGCTGTCCTGAAGGATTCTCTCCCAGTTTACTGAAGACAAACTGAGTTTGGGAATTTCTGTCTTTTGGTCTAAATGGTGGTCGATCCTGTGTCATGAAGAAAAGTAAACGCAAGGAAAACGCAGGGAAACAAAGGCATGAGGGGTCTTCGGAACAGGGTCTCTTTCTCCCTGGAACGGAGTTCCTTCCCTTGGGATCTTATCTTTTGTTCAACTCACTGACGTCCGGCGGTTCACCAACAATGTCAGGGACAGAACGTTCCGGGGAATGGCAAGTATATAATGTCAGGGACAGAACGTTCCGGGGAATGTCAGTTATAGAATGTCGGGGACAGAACGTTCCAGTGAATGTCAGTTATAGAATGTTGGGGACAGAACGTTCCGGGGAATGTCAGTTATAGAATGTCAGGGACAGAACGTTCCAGGGAATGTCAGTTATAGAATGTCAGGGACAGAACGTTCCGGTGAGTGTCAGTTATAGAATGGCAGGGACAGAACGTTCCGGGGAATGTCAGTTATAGAATGGCAGGGACAGAACGTTCTGGGGAATATCATTATAGAATGTCGGGGACAAAACGTTCCGGGGAATGGCAGTTATAGAATGTCGGGGTCAGAACGTTCCGGGAAAGCCCTTGACCTGTTTATCACCTTTCCCACCCCCGATCCATCCACATGATGTGCTGTGACTGGGCACACTGTAACATTAATGGGGTGAGAGACGGAGGGTCCAATCACAGGAATGGGAAATAAAGGCATTGCCAGATCAGCTTAAATGGTTAGATATACTACATGCTCAATCCATATTACAGAACTAGCCCAGACACCATAAAGCCTGAGAAGATATTTGTTCACCGTGGAAAACTGTGCAGACCACGCCAGTGTACTGCTCAGTACAACCCAGCAATCGGATCCAGATTCATTCATTTCACTGGTGAATACAATCCAGCAATCTGTCCAGAGTGGAACACTGCACAGATCGGATCAGGGCATTGATCTATAAACTCAGACCATATATCTGTCCAGCACAGAGAGCTGTGCAGACCACAGCAGGGCACGAACGTGTAAACACTGGAACAAATATACGTCCAGCATAAGGAGCTAAACAAACCACATCATTGCATTATCTATAAACCTCAACCAGATAGTCTGACCAGCACAGCGACCTGTACAGCGGCCACCCGTGAATTAATCTGTAAACCAGGCGCAGTTACCCTCACAGCATGTAGGACGGTGTACACCACCCCAGTGCATTTATCTGTAAACCAGGAGCAGTTACCCTCTCAGCATGTATGACTGCGTACCCCATCCCAGTGCATTGATGTGTAACACAGGAGCAGTTACCCTCCCAGCATGTTGGACTGTGTACCCTACCCCAGTGCATTGATCTATAAACCAGGAGCAGTTACCCTCCCAGCATGTAGGACTGTGTACCCTACCCTAGTGCATTGATCTATAAACCAGGAGCAGTTATCCTCTCAGCATGTAGAGCTGTTTCAACCACCTAAGTGCATTGATCTGTAAACCAGGAGCAGTTGCCTCTCAGCATGTAGGACCGTGTACACCACCCCAGTGCATTGATCTGTAAACAAGGAGCAGTTACCCTCCCAGCATGTAGGACTGTGTACCCCATCCCAGTGCATTGATGTGTAACCCAGGAGCAGTTACCCTCCCAGCATGTAGGACTGTGCACACCACCCCAGTGCATTGATCTGTAAACCAGGAGTATTTAGTCTGCCAGCATGTTGGACTGTGTACCCAACCCCAGTGTATTGCTCAGTAACACTGTGTTAGATCACTGCCGAGCGCGGGGAAATTAGCAGCCCATGCTGGAAGTGATAGGATGTACAGTTCCCACCCATTTACAGCTCCGTATATCAATTGTGCCGTGACAAGGGGGTGCTGTGGGCGTGAATATCACTGCCAGAGAGAGATGGCGGGGGAATCAGTTTAAATAGGAGGAGTGTTTGGGTATAGACAGAAAGGGGGAGTCTGAGGGACAGTGTCATGGAAAGATGTGTTCCGAGGTTTCAGAATGCTGAAATGTAGACACTTCGATAGCATCATGTAGCATGAACCAATCTTCCCAGGAAATATGGGAAAAAAGGGATATTGGTGTGAAGTCAGATGAGCATTTTTTCTGCATCTTTTTAACTGGAATTGGTTTCAACACAATCTATGACTCATTGGGCAGTTTCTAACAATAATTTGTCTCAGTGCCATTTGCATTGAGTGTGACAGAAAGATTGTCCGCACAAGGCTGAGCTAGTTTCCTCGTGCTATCTTATTGGACTCACCACATTAACTACCCACTGCACCCCATGGTGCCCCTCATTCAATACCAGCGCGATTCTCCCACTGTCATGGCTGGAGGTATTCACCAGGATGTACCTGGATATTCCGTGATTCCTGACACAGGTGCCATCTTTAAAAGGCCAATGGACACACAGTTGAGCTTTCTTCGTTCGGAGCTGCCCTGCACAGTTTACTCCGAGCATGGCAGATAAGGGGCAATTACACCACGGTTTGTCGACATGGACACGGACGTCCTGGTACAGAGGGGGACCATTCTCTCTCCAAAGGGTGGCACACCACCAGACCCATCGAGCATGGTCTGAGCTCCCCACCCAGTTTAGTACAGTATCTGCGGTATGGAAAAATGCCCAGCAATACAGCACAAGCATCCTTCCCAGTTCTGTCAGGATTAGGGTCACCGTATTCTCTCTGCTCCCTCACACTCACTGTATATCTGTTAAAGCACCGACCACAGAACAAGGCTCATGGTCCATCACATTCACTACTGCATGCAGCACCTTCTCTCTGTCTCTGTCTCTGACTCTCTGTCTGTCTCTCTCTCTCTCTCTCTCTCTCTCCCTCCCCTCGCTAACACCTCCTTCCCTCTCTCTCTCTCTCCCCCCAGACTCTCTCTCCCTCTCTCCCTCCACTTTACCTCCCACACCAATAACACTGCCTGGATACAACATTGTGGACTGATTCCCTCCGGACACCTCACCAAATCTCCACCCACCCCCACCTACAACTGCTGTAACAGCACGGCCACCACTCCCACCCTCCATCCCTCCCTTGCTCCAGTTCCAGGGGAAGCAGCCTGGAATATGACATAAAGGGCCAAGCCAGTTAATGGAGTGCCCGATATCCGTTCCCTCACTCCCCTCCCCCCGCCATGTGGGGAGGACACTGGTAGGAGCCGGAGAGGACCGGGACGCCTCTTGTGGACATTCTGAGACATCTACGTCCCACCGACCGATTACGGAGCAACGTTCAGTGAAGGGCAATTCTCACTTTAAACCCACTGGCAGCTCCGTTTACCCCCGGCACAACTTTGAAGCCGTGGCCCTGATGCCATCTCCCTTTTGTGTCGAACTGGTACAAATGGGATCCCCACGGTCTCGGTGGGCAGGAGGGTGGGCTCACAACACATCGTCTCCCTCACCTCCCAGGAAGGGAGAATGGAGACTCCCTCCTACACCTCCCCCTGTAAACCGATCAGACACTGAAACTAATCTGTGATGGTTACTGCTCTCCCACTTGTCTTGACATCTTCAATAATCTGTTCTTACGTACACGCAACGCTCTCTGCTCCTGCAGCACCTTTATAACGGTGCAGCCTGTTTTGTTTTGTCTTTCAATGTCCTTCCAACCAGAGTGTATCACTTCACACTGCTCTGCATTGATCCCCATCTGCCCGAAAACAACACCAACGCGTAATTGTCCTGTTAGAGTTCCACACTGTCTTAAATAGACTTCAGAGTTTTTCCAGGTTTGGTGCCATCTACAAACATTGAGATTGTCATAGTATCACAGCCCCAAAGAAACAACTGAAATCCTGCCACACACACACGAGTGTGAGCAAGTGAAATGCTGCAATATTCCCATGGAAGGAGTCGAATAATGATGTGCTGTCAACAGACCAACAAAAATCCTGACACATACCAGATACAGTGAATGAAACATTGACAAAGCATGGGGTAAGAGAAATCCGGATAGGCTTTGCTTATCTTCATTGTCATCATGGTATTAATGTTACGAAGTTGAAAGTATGTACTGTACCTTAAAGAGAGAAGGAATGCTGTTCTGAACTGAGAGCTTCCAATCACCTGTGTATTTGACAGGATTGCAGACTCAGAGTGTCAATATGTCACATTTGGCTGTGAAATAGATTCCTGTGTTGGTTGCTCTTTGGACAACAATTCGAAATTTCCCAATCCGTTTAAATTATGCCCCAGGATACTAAAACCAAATAAAGTTTGTATTTATGGTTTTCGAAAAATTATCTGATGTTGTGGATATTAAGAATGCAGGCATTTTGAAAATTGCAAACAGCAAATGCCATCGACACAGATCCAATAAATTGGAAAACAATCTGTATCAAAGATACCTTTTCTTATGAAACACATTCACAGTAAAAAGAAAGAAGATGACCCATGGAGATCCATAGCCGAATGAAAACATCAAAAACAACAGCTATTGAGCGGTTTTGAAATTAAGTTGATGTAATTTTAATAAGTGTCTTTTTGAAATAATACATTGCTATAGAGTTGGAGTGGGGTAATAGGCAGCAAGAGATTGGGGGTCTCAGAGTTGTGAATAGTTGATGTAAAATGTTCACTTTCAGAGTTAAAAAATAAATTGATGTTTTTATTTAAGCAGTGGAATTTTGGACTTTTCTGTCACTCAGATTTTAACGGTTTACGAGGTGAGTTGAGCATTGCCATATGCATAGTTTAAATTACCAGATGAGTTTCACGTCGTGTCCTAACAAGTGCTGTGTGTGTATCTGTGTGGGGCAGGTTTGGCAGTCTCTGTGGTGCAAAAATTGATGCAATGCCATCCTCTGCTGGCCTCCCCACGCCACAGCATAGGCTTTGGCAGAGGGTGAAAAGCAACAGAGATTCATTCAGAGAGGGGCAGGGAGAGGGGGAGGGCAGCTGCTCACAGCACCATCCAAATTGATGTCTTATCCATGTACTGATCTAAATGTCCATTAACCGCTGTAGCTGTCCCTGCTTTCACCACTTCCTCTGGAAGTTCATTCCACACAGAAGCCAGGTTCAGTCTAAATAATTACCTTTCATGACTTTTGTAAATCTTTTCCCGCGCACCTTAAAATGTCCCTCAGTTTTGAATCCCCAACTCTAGGGAAAAGACATCAGCCCTTCAGCTTATCTGTATCCATCATTATTTTCTAAACCTTCGTAAAATTACCCCTTACTCTCATACTCTCCAGTGCAAAAAGTCCCAGCCTATCCAAACTCTCCTTAACGCTCAATCCCTCCATTTCCAGCAACATCCAGGTTAATCTCTTCTCAATCCTCTCCAGTTTAATAATATCAAGGTCAGTAATATCAAAGTATTTGATATCAAGGTATTTTCTAAGAGTAGGGGAGTCCAAAACTAGTTGGAATAGTTTTAAGGTGAGAGGGGAAAAAATTTAAAGTGACCTCAGGGGCAGCTTTTTCACCCATAGAGTGGTGTGCCTATGGAATGAGCAGGCAGGGTGACCAGACTGGACACAGTATTCCAGAAGAGGTCTCACCAATGTTCTGTGCAACCACAACATGACGTCCCAATTCCGACACTCAAAAGTCTGTCCTATGAAGACAAGTGTGTTAAACACCTTCATAACCACACTATCTATATGACATGCAAATTTTAAAAAATTATACCTGATGGCCGAGTTATCTGTTTTTAATTGTATTGGTCCTGCTCTTGTTTGATTAATCAAATCCAATACCTCGCATTAATCCAAACTAAACTCCATCTGCCACTCCTCAGCCCAGTGAGTGTTATTGCCACTACCCCACACTCCCCCTTCAACTTAAAATTCCCTCCACCTCTCCAGGAGGCCTGCACACTCCGGCCTTGATTTTCACAAAGACCCTTAGCTTGGTTTGCCTTGTGTGGTTAGGGGTATTAGGGAGAGATTTAAGACACAGTCAGTGGGGAGGAGAGGCTGGACAGTAATCATTTAATGGTTTCAGGAAGAGGACAGTGACACATGAGAGTTGGGGAATACTGATCGGTGTTTTGGGACCAGAAATTATGGTCTTTCTCCGTCTCTGGTGTTCAGTAATAAATATCAATTTAAGACCCTTCATTGTGCAAAGTGTTTCTGCATGATTTATGTCCTTAATGTTGTAGATTACAGGTATTAGCAATTAAAGATGTTCATAGTTAATTTCGATGGCACAGCACGTGCACGCAATGTCCTACAGTTGAGACAAATATCTTGCATTAGTTTAACAATACAAAGTGTTTTGTGTAGTTCAGTAATGGTAACCTGATTATAATAAATCGACACCGAGCTGAAAGCTGACACTTGAAATATGACCCAAAATCTGAGCATGGTAATGTAGTGGGTAATGTTCCTGCCTCTGAGCCAGAGGTCTGGATTTGATTCCAGTTCCTGAACGTGTGTGGTAGTGTTCCAAGCTCTGATCTAGAAATTCTGAATTCAAGTCCTGCCTGTTGCAGAGGTATGTCACAGCATGCAAACACATGCTTGATGAGCAAACACATGTTTGATGAGCAAACACACAGGAGAATATGTTACCGCTTTATGGGTACTGCCGGGTGATGCTAGTGTCCCTACTCTGGGGCACAAAGATCTAGGTGTAAATCCAACAGAAGTGTTTCATGATACTTCTGAACAGACTGACTAAAATGGATTTAGAATTGTGACTTGATAGATAAGGAAGAGGTGTCAGTATTGCATTTCAGAATTTAGGCCCGAGATGAATGAAAGCACAGCTATTCGTGTTGATTGGAGTCACATTTCACAGCAGTAAACGTTTATAAAATCAGAACGGTCATGGGTAGGGTGAGTAGTCAGGGTTTTCCCCCAGGCTAGGGGCGTTCAATGCCAGAGGGCATTGGTTGAAAGTGAGAGGGAAAGATTTTCAAGAAGCCTAAGGTGCACCTTTTCACACAGAGGATTGTGTGTGTATGGAATGAGCTGCTAGAGGAAGTGGTGGAGGCTGGTACAAATACAGCACGTAAAAAGGCATCTGGGTACTGACAGACCTACCGAGCTTTACCAGCAAATTCTGTATTTGTTACAAAATGCATTCATTTTAACACAGGTATTCTGAATGCATTAAACATTATATTTTTTTTAATTTCGCAGGGACAAGTAACCATATCTTCAAATCGACCGAGACCATTTTCTGCTAATTGTATGGCTCTGTGCATGAGATCAGCAATGATGCATCTACATGGAACAGGGAATGTGATGGAGACATAGATCAGACAATGTACAAGGAGATCTCATATGATTGGGAGATGATGACATTATTGTGTGATTCAACTCAGTGAGGGAGAAAATGTTATGTCCCCGAGAAGGAACGGCCTATTGTACTCTCTCTCCCTCATTGTTCCTCATCACAGCAATGTCTGCGAGCCAAAACAAAAAAGCTCTATATTCATCATGACCGTATTTATTTTTATAGAATACCTATAGTGTGGAAACAGGCCCTTCGGCCTAACAAGTTCATACCAACCATCCAAAGAGTAACATTCCCAGGCCAATTCCCCTACATTTACATCTGACGAATGCACCTAATCGAGAAATCCCCGATCACTCCGGACAATTTCGCGTGACCAATCCACCTAACCTACACAGTTTGAGCTCTAGTAGGAAACTGGAGCACACATTAGAAGCTCACACAAACAAGAGGAGAATGTGCAAACTCCACACATACAGTCATCCAAGGCTGGAATTGACCCCATGACCCGAACAACTGAGCGACCGTGCTAACTACTAGAGGACTCCTGACCAGAATTCATTGGAATCTCATCACTGACTAATGCGAAGGGAATTCAGCCAAGTCCAACTGTTCCAGGGTGAAATATCATTGCTAGCAGCTTGTCTGAGTAGAATATTTTCAGAAGCAGAATAACATTTTGGACAATCTATCAAGTTTTACTTTTGTCATGAGTTACACTAATATTTGGACAAAGTTCTTTCACGTTAAAATTGCAGAGATTTTGTTAATCGGTTTGTCTGTGCATGTGTGTGTGCGTCAGTGTTTTAAACAGGGAAATATCGATTATATATTGGCAATATCCAAACACTTTGCCATTCATCTTGCCATCTTAGCTTGAGTAATATTGCTCTGAATCATAAACGTGTTGTTTTAGCAGATTAAAGAAACTAGCCTGATTTGTTCCTAAAACTGACCCTGACCCAGTCTGAGACCGATATTATCGGCCATATCACCGACCTGGTTACATTTAACATTTGTTGTGAGCAGTGGAGGAGTGGGACTTGAAAATGAAACAATGACCCAAAAGCCAGGGAACTATAGACCGGTGAGCGTGATGTCTGTGGTGGATACGTTGTTGGAGGGGATTCTGAGCGACAGGATTTACATACATTTGGGAAGGCAAGGGTTGCATGTGAAATCATGTCTCATTAATTTGATTGAGTTTTATGAAGAAGTGGCAAAGATGATTGATGAAGGCAGTTTGGTAGATATCGTCGATATGGACATCAGCAAGGTGTTCATAACATTCCGGTTGGTCGGCAGATTAGTAAGGTTAGGTTACAGGGGATACAGAGGAAGCTAGTCAATTGGATTTACAACTGATTTGAAGGTAGACGGTTAGGAGGCTTGTGGCCTGCAGTGTGTTGCAAGAATCAGTACTGAGTTCACTGCATTTCATCATTGATATTAAGGATTTCGGTGTGAACATCGGAGGCAGAGTTAGTGAGTTTACAGATTACATCAGAAAGGTGGTGCAGTGGATTATCTCAGAGTACAACGAGACCACAATTAGATGGGACAAAGAGACAAGGAGTAGGAGATGAAATTTAATTTAGATAAATACGAGGTTTTGCATGTTGGAAAGGCAAATCAGGGCAGGAATTATACACTTAATGGTAAGGTCCTGGGGAGTGTTGTGGAACAAAGGGACCTAGGGCTGCAGTGGATTGTTCCTTGAAAGTGGAGTCTCAGGTCGGCAGAGCGGTGCTGAACACATTTGGCACATTTGCTGAATGTTTCACGATGCTGCTAAAGTTTGGAACAAACTTCCAATGGTATCCTCTCAGTCCCAAAAATCGAAGCTCCACTTTCTTCGAGGATGGTTGTGGAAAATTCCTAAACGTCCTTCGTCTTTGTATTCTATCAGTGCTGGAGGACTGGAGACTTGATCATGTTGTTCCCCCTGTACAAGAAGGGTGGTAGGGAAAGTTGCTGGAGAGGGTACTGAGGGATAGGAACTATTTATATTTAGAAAGCAATGGGCTTATCAGTGATAGTCAACGTGAGTTTGTACAGGGGAGATCGTGCCTGAACAACTTAATTGAGTTCTTTAAGAAAGTGACCAATTTGATTGATGAAGGAAGGGTAGTTGATGTCATATTCATGGACTTTAGTAAGGCGTTTGATAAGTTTCCCTATGGTAGACAAATGGAGAAAGTGAAGTGTGCAGGATGTTCTAGCTAGTTGGATAAATAACTGGTTGAGCAGCAGAGACAGAGGGAGTTAAAGGGAGTTTCTCAAAATGGAGAATGGTGACCAGTGGTGTTCCACAGCGGTCAGTGTTGGGCCCACTGTTGTTTGTAATATACAGAAATGATCTGGAAGAGGGCACTGTTGGTATGATCAGCAAGTTTGCAGATGACACGAAGATTGGTGGAGTAGCAGAAAGTATAAGGGACTGTCAGAGAATATAGGAGGATATAGATAGACGGGAGAGTTGAGTGGAAAAGTGGCTGATGGATTTCAATTCAAACAATTGTGAGGTGATGCATTTAGGCAAGACTAATTCTAGAGCGAATTATACAATGAATGGAAGAGCCTTGGGAAAAGTTGATGTGTATAGAGATCTGGGAATGCAGATCCATTGTATCCTGAAGGTTGCTACACAGGTGGATAGAGTAGTCAAGAAGATATATAGTCTGCTTGCATTCATTAGACGGGGTATTGAGTATAAGAGCTGACAAGTCATGTTAACATTGTACAAGACATTGGTTCGTCCGCATTTAGAATACTGTGTGCTGTTCTGGTCGCCACATTACCAAAAGGATGTGGACGCTTTGGAGAGGGTGCAGAGAAGGTTTACAAGGATGTTGCCTGGTATGGAAGGTGCTAGTTATGAAGAAAGATTGAGTAGGTTAGGTTTATTTTCATTTTAAATAAGGAGATTAAGGGGGGACCTGATTGAGGTTTGTAAAATAATGAAGGGTATAGAAAGGGTGGAAAGAGACAAGCTTTTTCCCAGGGTGAAGGATTCAATAACGAGAGGTCACGCTTTCAAGGTGCGAGTTGGAAACAATAAGGGGGATTCACGTGGCAAGTACTTCCCACAGAGGGTGGTGGGCGTTTGGAACGTGTGGCCAGCAGAGGTGTTAGAGGCAGGCACGGTAGATTCATTTAAGATGCGCCTGGACAGATGCATGATCAACTGAGGAGCAGAGAGCTACGCATGCTTAGGAATTGAACGACAGGTTTAGACAGTAGATTTGGATTGGCTCAGGCTTGGAGAACCGAAGGGCCTGTTACTGAACATGTAAATTTTCTTTGTTCTTTAATCTTCTTTATACTCCCTGCTGTAACTTGAAGTGCTCCTGATTGGTTAGATGTGTTTCTTGCAGCAAGGCGACATCAACCCTCTATTTTCTCAGGCTTTAAAACATCTTTTTCTCTTAATTGGTGAATGACTCCCCTTAACATTCCAGGTGCACCATTTAACTGAACGGTTAGCCATAGCCATCTGAAATAGTACGTGACCCCCTGGGTAGACGAACCCCACTAATAGCGTGCCAAGGGAAAACAGCAAACAGTTTGCATAAATTTGAAAATGCAACTTTCAAAACTACCAGATCAAAACTTCTAACATCTACATCTACAACAGACCGACATCTCACACAAATGAAAGGAGACTTTTTCCTCTTGTGCACAGGGTGCGCTTATCCTACCCACTAACCCCATCATGGCTCCTTCCAGATGAAGCTGTGCCCCAAACCCAGACAGCATCTTATAACAAGAAAATTAAAAGTGGGCACTCAACCCGACATATCCATGCTTTAATCCTCGGTACTCCTGGTTAAAAAAAAAAACAAAAAAAACCCCTCAATTCTCCAACCACATCCCCATCCCATATCAAGGGAGAGAAATGAAAAGTCCGACAGTCCAAAAATGTGCAGGTTAGGTTGAAAAATTGCTCATAGTGTTAGCTGCAGGGGTAAATGTAGGGGAATGGGTCTGGGTGGGTGCGCTTCGACGGGTCGGTGTGGACTTGTTGGGCCAAAAGGCCTGTTTCCACACTGTAAGTAATCTCAGAAATGATAAAAATAAAAACACAAGATAACGGGAGGAGAGCGAGAAGGGAGAAGAGAAAGAAAAAAGAAAAAAAGTAGGGCACCCACAAATATATATACAAAGGACGAAGAGCATAACACAGATAAAAAGTAAACATTATTGTCCATGTTATTTGAGTCAGCCAGTTTATTATAAGGTGTCCAGGAATTCCTTTGCTTTTTATGGTGAGTCAAAATTAAAAACGGGCCCTCCATGGCTGAAACGTAATATTGTTGGATATCTTACAGAGTACGGAATATTCAAGTCCCAAATCCACCTTTTTACCTCTTCAAATGATTTCCTTTTGCGAATCACGATCGCAGAAAAGTCTTGGAAAAGCATAATTGGCGATATTTTGTATATCAGAGCTTATGGCTCCTTCCGCAGTGCTCGAGAAGCTTCCAGCACCATTTGTTTATGTCTTGTAACTGCTGGTGTCACACTAGGACAGAGTGGGAGCGCTGGTCAGTTTCCAGCCTGTGCACTGTGACCGGTGGACCCACTGACCCGAACACGGCCCAACTGAACTCCCAGCTTCTAAAACTGCGGGAGCCATTGCTCCAAGAAGCTGACCAGCTGGAATCCCTCTTCCTGTTCCTGCAGCCTGACCAGGCTGATGTTCTTCCGACATCCTTGATTTTCGAGCTCAACGACCTGCTCTTCCAAAGCCTGTACCTGCTGTTCCAGGGCCTGGACCTGACACACCAAGGATTCCCCCTCGGTTTCAGTGGCTGCAGTCCGTTGCTACACCTCCATGATGTGCTGCCTGCGAAACCAGATCTCCTGGCCATGCTTCTGCAGCATGACTGAGATCGAATCAAAGCTGTGCCGTGTCTTCTCCATCGCTGAATCGATCTTCTCTCAGAGTTTCACAAACACGAAGGCCAGGCTCTGCTCCGCAGTTGAGTCCCCACAACGGCTCGCTAAGATCGATGATGCAGTCGCAGACGTGTCCCTTGCTGCAGGAGAGTGCCCTGCTTGTTGCATTCCTCGCAGTCCCTTCATTTTAGTCATTTTGCGAACAATTTTAAACTCACACACAGCAATTCTGGGCATCAAAATCTAATGATGTCGACCGCAATGGGTAATAAAGGGAGAGTTTACTACCTTTACTCCCAAAGTGAGTGCCCCACTTTGCCTGGGTTCTCGTGCACAGCTCAGCAGGACAGACCTACGGAACTGCCACCATCTTGAATCCACCCGCCCCCTCCCACCGTATGCCTTCTTAACAACTCTATCAACCTGAGTGTCAGCTTTCTGGGATCTATGCATAAAGACACCGAGATCTCTCTGGTCATCCTCATGACCATGAATCTTCCCATTCGCCCAGTACTCTTTATTCCTGTTCTCCTTCTGAAGTGCATCACCTCACACTTTTACGCATTAATCTCCACTTGCAACCTCTGAGCCCAGCTGTGCAGCTTGTCAATGTCCCTGTGTAACCTGCAGCATTTGTCAGCACTATCCACAACTCCAACAACCTTAGTGCCATCTGCAAATTTACGAAGCCACCCTCCTCCGCCTAATTTCGGTCATATATAAACATGACAAATAACAGTGGCCCCAAATTAGATTCTTGCGGTTCACCACTAGTAACTGAACTCCAGGATAGTCATTTCCCATCAATCTCCACCCTCTGTCTTCTTTTAACTCGCCAATTTCTGATCCAAACAGCTAAATCGCCCTCAATCCCATGCCTCTGCATTTTGTGCAATAGCCTACCGTGGGAAAACTTAGCAAACGCCTTACTGAAATCCTTATACACCACATCAGTCACTTTACCCTCAATCAGCTGTTTGATCACCTTCTCAAAGAACTGAATAATTTTGTGAGGCACAACCTACAGTTCACAAAATCGGGTTGACTATCCCGAATTAACGTATTCCTCTCGAGATGTTGATAAATCCTATCTCTTGTAAACTTGCCCAATACTCTACCCACAACCGAAATAAAGATCGCTGGTCTATAATTTGCAGGGTAGTATCTACTCCCCTTCTTGAACAAGGCGACAACATTTGCTCTCCTCCAGGCTTCTGGCACTACCGCCGTTCCCTCACAGTCGTTGGGTCAATATCCTGAAATTCCCTCCCGACTGAAATACTGCAATTGGTCAGCCCACAGCGAGTGGATTGCAGCGATTGAAGAAGGCAGATCACCATCACTTTCTCAAAGGCAAATAGGGATGGGCTATCAATACTGGACAACCAGCGATGTCTTCGTCCCACAAATGCATATTAAAAAGCGCTTGGACAGGGATTGTTTGGAGTCAGATGAAGGAAACGGAGTTTGTCACCGTAACAGAAGGCAGTGACACCCATGGTCCCAATATTTAAATAGCAAGAGCAATAAGCCAATGGTTCACCGCTGAAATTCAGTTGGTTGACATGGAGACCCAACAGTATTACTGCCAGGATCAAGGACAATAGACAATAGACAATAGGTGCAGGAGTAGGCCATTCTACCCTTCGAGCCTGCACCATCATTCATTATGATCATGGCTGATCATCCTCAATCAGTATACTGCTCCTGCCTTATATCCATAACCCTTGATTCCGCTATCCTTGAGAGCTCGATCCAACTCTTTCTTAAACGAATCCAGAGACTAGGCCTCCACAGCCTTCTGGGGCAAAGCATTTCACACACACACCACTCTCGGGTGAAGAAGTTTCGCCTCATCTCTGTCCTAAATGGCCTACCCCTTATTTTTAAGCTGTGTACTTTGGTTCGGGACTCATCCATCAGCGGAAACTTGTTTGCTGGCTCCAGAGTGTCCAATCCTTTAATAATCTTATACGTCTCAAATCAGATCCCCGCTCAGTCCTCTAAACTCAAGGGTATACAAGCCCAGTCCCTCCAATCTTTCAACATAAGACAGCTCCGCCATTCAAGGAATTCACCTCATTAACCTACGCTGCACTCCCTAAATAGCCAGAATGTCTTTCATCAAATTTGGAGACAAGAAGGGCACACGATATTCCAGGTGCGGTCTCACCAGGGCCCTGTACAGCTGCAGAAGAACCTCTTTGTTTCTACACTCAATCCCTCTTGTTATGAAGGCCAGCATGCCATCAGCTTTCTTCACTACCTGCTGTATCTGCATGCTGGCCTTCATTGACTGGTGTACAAGATCTCCCAGACATGTTCTTTGTTTGGCTTGCCCTATAATGGTAGTGTTGTCCCAGTCGAATTCATGTTGCTTGTCTTCTGCGTGTGTGGCTACTAAGGATAGCTGGTCGCGTCGTTTAGTGGCTAGTTGATGTTCATAGATGCGAATATTTAGCTGTTTGTCCTATATAGTGTTTAGTGCAGTCCTTGCATGGGATTTTGTACACTACATTAGTTTTGCTCATGCTGGATATCGGGTCCTTCGTTCTGGTGAGTTGTTGTCTGAGGGTGGCTGTTGGTTTGTGTGCTGTTATAAGTCCTAGTGGTCGCAGTAGTCTGGCTGTCAGTTCTGAAATGCTCCTGATGTGTGGTAGTGTGGCTAGTCCTTTGGTTGTGGCATGTCCTCATTCCGTTGTCTTTCTCTTAGGCATCTGTTGATGAAATTGCGTGGGTATCCGTTTTTGGCAAATACCTTGTATAGGTGTTCCTCTTCCGCTTTTTGCAGTTCTGGTGTGCTGCAGTGTGTTGTGGCCCTTTTGAATAGTGTCTTGATGCAACTTCGTTTGTGTGTGTTAGTGTGGTTGTTTTCATAGGTCAGGACTTGGTCTGTGTGTGTGGCTTTCCTGTATACCTTTGTGGTGAATTCTCCGTTTGGTGTTCTCTGTACCATCACGTCGAGGAATGGGAGTTGGTTATCCTTTTCTTCTTCTCTCGGATTCCTGTGAGTGTGGCGTTGATGATCCGGTGTGTTTTCTCTATTTCTGTGTTTTTAATGATTACAAAGGTGTCATCAACATATCTGACCCAGAGTTTGGGTTGAATTTGTGGTAAGACTGTTTGTTCTAACCTTTGCATTACTGCTTCTGCTATGAGTCCCGAGATCGGTGAGCCCATGGGTGTTCCATTGATCTGTTCGTATATCTGGTTGTTGAATGGGAAGTGTGTTGTGGGGCACAAGTCCAGTGGTTTAAGTATGGCGTCTTTGTTGATAGGTTCAACGTCCTGTTGTCTGTTCTGTATGTCTTGCAGGTTGGCTATTGTTTCTCTGGCTAGGGTTTTGTCAATAGAGGTGAACAGTGCCGTTACGTCGAATGAGACCATAGTTTCTTCCTTTTCTATGTGTATATTTCTGATGATGTCCAAGAATTCCTGTGTTGATTGTATAGGTTGTCTGGATCCGCTGATCAGGTGTTTCAGTTTCTGCTGTAGCTCTTTAGTCAGTTTGTGTGATGGTGTCCCTGGTAGTGATACTATGGGTCTGAGTGGGATGTCTGGTTTGTGCACTTTAGGTAGTCCATAGAATCTGGGAGTGTTGTTGTTTTTAGGTTTCATTCTTTGTAGGTCAGACCTGGTTATCTGTCCGTTTTTTTGTAGATTCCTCAGTGTGTTATTTATTCTATTAGTGAGCTGTGGGGTGGGGTAAAACTCCCTCTTTTTGTAGGTGCTGGTATCTGCAAGTAGTTGTTGTGCTTTTTCGTAATTCCTAGAAGCATGGCACTCATCCACAAACTCCATCAACAAACACATCGACCTGGACCCAATATACGGGCCACTACAGCGGACAGCTGAAACTGACAACCGGAAGCGGCAAGGAAAGGCCACTATAAATGCCGGAGGAAACACCACAGAAGCGCTTCACAGGAGGCTCCCAAGCACTGAGGATGTCACCTAGACGTGGGACGAAACGTTTGCAACAAACGTTTCCAGCTCGGCGAACAGAACCACAACAACGAGCACCCGAGCTACAAATCTTCGCACAAACTTTGAATGAAGTGGTCTGTTACGCCCTCACATCAGCAAAGGACTCTTGGACCCCTTTCCCCCTCCTGAATCCCAAGGACGGAGTAAGGAATGCCTGTAAGGAGTTTACCGGATGTAATGTTTCGTCTGATTATTACTTATCCCCACCTGCTAGCTGCCTGTGGAATTCCTCTAATAAGTCCGGGGAAGCCTATCCAATTTGTTACAACTGTTCAGGATGGAGATGCACTTACGCGAATGTGACGAAGTTTAATCAATGTGGCTTCGTCCAATGTACCAACCGCTACTGTTTCCCTGTGGCGCCTTGCGTCTCATGCATCTGCCTACTGGAGGAGTGTGTCTCTGTTATTGCGGGTATTCAGGCCCTTTTCTGATATTGGTAATAGCACCCACCTTCACTATGAGACCTCTCATGACACCTCCATCTTCTCAATTGTGGGATGGAAAGAACTAGTCATGGACAATAATCACATCTCTTGCTGAAAGACCCACCACTTTTTATTGAGTAGCTTTCACCCTAAAAGCCCAGGTCGACTATGCTTTGTAGCTATGGACTACCCGTACTTTCAGGGTAGTCACAAAGACAGGCCTGCTTCTTATTGGGAAGCCCCCTCCATTATCTATGCTAAATCCTTTTTTTTTCAGACAAGACAAAGAGACTAACTTCATTGTTCTTAATGAAATAGGTGCTCTCCGTACGGTAGCTGTCGGGATAGTTTTCCCAACTAATGTTCCCTGCCCAACTACCTGGGAATGGGGTTCGGGTTTCCCGAGCAAACGTTCAGCTTCATCTGTATTCTGCGCGAATTGCAAGGGTGCTCAGGATTTGGGCAACAGTAAATCTCAGTTTTTGGGTTAGACATTTCTTAGTCACTTTTACTGTGGAGCATCTGCAGGAATTATTAGGCATCAAAATTGAAACTATTATATTTGTGGTCTCAGCTGCTTGGGCAAGGAGACAGTTTGGACCTAGCAGGAGTTAAGACATACTCTCAATATTACTATCTTCTCAGCAAAACCGGTACACTCTCGACTACCTACTCGGCAAAGAAGGTGGGGTTTGCTCCACAGTAAAGGGCAAGTGTATGACGGGGGTTACTGACCTCATAGAGAACATTACCAAGCATATAAATAACAACTGCACCTTCGTCAATCCACTGACAGAAGGCACTGCATGGTGAGATGATGTAGGTTGCAGTACCGACGAGAGTTCCCCTGAGAGCAATATGGTGTTGGGCTGGTATAGTCCAGAGTGTTCCCCGGACATTGAGGTGGTGTGGGATGGATTGGCCCGGAGACTCCCTCTGACAGCTACATAGTGTGGTCGGGTGTAGCCTGGAGTGCCCCTAGACAGTGACATGGAATGGGCTGGTATAGCCCAAAGTGTCCTCCTGGCAGTGACATGGCATGGGTTGTTGTAGCCCGGAGAGTCCCCCTGACAGTGGCATGGCGTGTGCTGGAGAAGCACGGAGTGTCCCCCTGACAGTGACATAGTGTGCGCTGGTTTAGCCCAGAGTGTTCCTCTGGCAGTGACATGGTTTGGGCTGGTGTATCACGGAGTGACCCCGGGCAGTGACATGGTATGAGCTGGTATAGTCCGTAGAGAGACTATAGCAACGGAGAAGGAAAAGATGGACGCTTTATCAGTTTTCTTGGTTTATTCAAAGTAAAATTGAATGGCGTCTGTTCTCAGTAACTGTACACATTTTTCACTGTATTTTATGTTGACAATAAATAATGAAATACTAAAATATGGCAAACAATGCGACAAAGATGCACCCGTACACAGACAAGCACAGTCGTTTCTTTAAAACAGGAATAGATATACTTTTCATTAATAAGCGACCAATAGCGAGTATGAGAAAGCTTGCGAATATTTCAGCTGTGATTAACTAGCACAGCAGACTTTATGTCCCAATGGTTTAATTCTTTTCCATTTTCCTATTCTCTTACGATCTTGTGTTGTCTGGTATTGCCTTCCCGCTTGTTCAGTGGAGGCTGAATTTGGTAGGTATTTGTTTGAAGAGAGTTAATAGAAATGTGGCCAGGTTTGAGGGGTTGCATATTTGATATCTTATCCTAATTGTTGTAGCCTTACATTACAAAAGAGTGGTGACTTGTTTAAGGTGAACAAACTTTCAAAATAAGGATTCCGACTTCAGACTGCGATAAAGATTGTCCTTTCTGTTTAGGATTGTGCGATCCATGGTGTTCTCATTCCTGATGTGCAGTGAGGACTGGGTTACTGAAAACATTCAAGGTAGGGTTCCAGATGATTTTGATGAACAAGAAAACAGACAGGAAAGAGATGTTCAGCCACACTCATATTAACAATAAGTATTCTGAGTGGAGCAGCAGAATCGAAGGGCTGAATGGCCACCGGCTGCTCCTAACCGATGTGTTCTTCTCTCACTCAACCCCTCAAAGCTGTTACAGAGGGAGTGGAAGATCCCATTCACTTAGTAAGGATCGGTGCATTCAGGGGTTGAAAGTTTGTTTTGGGTTGGAAAGCTGTAAATTGGTGGAGTGTCTCTGGGATCAATGTGAGGTCATCAAATATTTGCAATCGATGTCAATGATTTTGAATGAAGGGACTGACTGGTTTGGAGCTCAGCGCGTTAATAGTCAAGATAGTCATTGAGTAAGATGTCAAGTGGTGATAGAAAATCTGCAATGGGATACAGACAGGGAACGGCAGTGTGCAGGCTTTCATCAGAAACAGTATTTCTTGCGTCATGGGAAGTTTGTGACAGGAGGATAAACAACAGTAACCCAGTTAAATGGAGTGTCATTGAGTCTTAGTGTGATCAAGCATGGGAACTGGCCCTTTGGCCCAAACTGGTCCGTGCTGCCCACTCAACTAATTTCAATTGCCCACATTTGAACCATATCACTCCGAACACTTCCCATCTACGTACCTATTCATTTTTCTTTACATATTGCTATTGTACCTGCCTCAACCACTTTCTCTGGCAGCCCATTCCATTTCAATAAAACTCTCTGCATGAAGAAGTTGCCCCTCAGATCCTTCTTAAATCTTGCCCTCTCACCTTAAACCTATGCCCTGTAGTTTTCGATCCTTCATCTTTGGGAAAATAACTATATGCATTCATCCGATCTATGGTCCTCATGATATTATACATCTCCATAAGGCCAGCACCTCATTCTTCTACATTCCAAGTGATGATATCCGAACCTGCCCCACCCTTCCCTATAAACCGAGCCTATTAGTCCTGACATCATCCTTGTAAAACTGCTTTGCACTCTTTTCAGGTTAGCAGGGTGACCAATACTGTGCACAATACTCCAAGTGTGGCCTCACCAATGACTTACAGAATGGTAGCATAGTGTCCCAACTTATATATTCAATGCCTCGAACGATGAAGGTCAGCATGCTAAATGCCTACTTCACCACCTGTCTACCCGTGATACCGCTTTCAATGAAATATAGACTTGTAGTCCGAGGTCCCTCAATTCCACAACACTCCCCAGAATCTAATTATTTATTGTAAAGGGCATATCTTTGTTTTACTTTCCAAAGTGTAACATTTCACACGTATTTGTATTGAATTGTAGTTGCCAATCCACAGCTCACTTCCCCATGAGATTGAAATCTCTCTATAATTTCTGATAACGTTCATCGCTATCAATGATACCTCCTAATTTTGTATCATCTGTAAATATAGTAACATTCTTGGGAGTACTTGGAGTATGTTGTGCAGTCTTGGGCCCCACATCTTAGAACAGATGTACTGGCCTTGGAACGTGTTCAGAGGAGTTTAACGAGAATGGTCCCAGGAATGAAAAGCTTAACATATGAGGAAACTTTGAAAACTCTGGATCTATACGCAATCGATTTTAAAAGATGAGGGGAGATCTGATTGATACATACCGAATACCGAATAATTTGGACAGAATAGATGTTGTGAAGATGTTTCCATTGGTAGAATAGACTGGGACAGGAGGGCACAGTCTTAGAGTAAATGCAACAGCTTTTAGAACGGAGATAAGGAGAAACCTCTTCAGCCAGGGAGTGGTGAACCCATGGTATTCAATGTCACAGAAGGCTGTGGAGGCCAGTTCACTGAGTATATGTAAGACTGAGATGGACAGGTTCTTGATTGTCAAGCGGATCAAGGGCTATGGCGAGAAAACAGAAGAATGGTGTTAAGAAACATATGAGCCATGACTGAATAGTGGAGCAGACTCGATGGGCTGAATATTTCAATTTCTGCTCCTATGTCTTATGGTCCACATCACACCTTGTGCATTCACATCCAGGTCATTTATGTAAATTACAAATCACTAAGGTCTCAGCACCGACATTTATGGCACACCATCAGTTATAGGCCACCAATCTGAGAAACAATCTTCAACCATCGCCCTCTGCTTCCTCCAATCGAGCCAATTTTGAATACAATTAGCTAGGTCTCCCTGGATACCATGTCACCTAAAGCCCGTATACAGATCATCCATTGCTCTACCCTTATCTATTCTCGCAGTTACGTTTTGAAACAATTGAAAAGGTTTGTCAGATATGAATTCCCGCACACAAATCTATGTTGACTATCCATAACCAGACCATGAATATCCAAATGTTGGTTGATCATGTCTATCATTATCCTCTCCAACAATTTGCCTAACACTGATAATACGCTGAATGACCAAGAGTTCCCTGGTTTGTCTTTCCTACCTTTCTTAAACAATGGAACCTCTCCAGTGGCAAACGATGAAGCAAAAATCTCTGCAAGGGCCACTGCAATTTCTTCCCTTGACTCCCCTTACATCCAAGGGTGGATATATTCATGCCCAGGGGATTTATTCAACTTATTGTGTTTTAAGGCAGTAAATACCTTCACTCTAGTAATACGCATGCAGTCCAAAACATTCCCAAGTGTTTCCCTTATTTCCTTAGTACGCATGATTTGCTCCTCAGTAAACATGGAGGAGAAATATTCATTAAACAATTCCCCCCACCTGCTGGTGATTCCACACAAGGACAGCCATGCTGATCGTTAAGGGGACCTATTCTCTCCCTAGCCACGATTCTACGCTTAATATAATTAGAGAAAATTCTGTGATTATCTTTAACCTTTTCTGAGAGATCTATCCCATGCCCTCTTTTTGCGTTTCTGATTCCCCTCTTAAAGGTGCTTCTACACTTTGTATAGTCATCTAAGGATTGACTTGAGCCCGATATCTTAAATCGAATGCATGCCTTCTTTACTTTCCTTCCCAGAGCCTCAATGTTCAGCCCCATCCAGGGATCAGAATCCCCCCTTAATCTTCGTCTTTCTAATGAAAATAATCCTATTTTATTCAATTACTCTTCATGGCTGGCACCCTCCATACCAGGCACTATCCTGGTGAGCCTCCTCTGCACACTTTCCAAAGTATCCACATCGTTTTGCTAATGTGACGATCAGATTGTATGCAGTTTTCCAAATGTGGCTGAACTAAAGTCTTGTACAACCGTAACATGACTTGACAACTCTTGTACTCAACAAATTGTATTCAATGAACAAAAGCATGCCGTATACCTTCTTGACAAGTCTACTGATCTGCCTTGCCAGCTTCAGGGAACAATGGACCTGAATAGCTAGACGTTTAATTTTCCCCAAGACTTTTCCATTTACTGTATAGTTCAGTCTGGAATTGAATCTTCCAAAATGCATCGACTTACATTTGTCCAGATTGTACTCCATCTGCTATTTCTCTGCCCAACTCTCCAATCTATCTATATTCTGCTGTATTCTCGGACAGACCACTTCACCAATCTTAGTGTCACCTGCAAACTTGCTAATCAAACAACCTACACCTTCTTCCAAATCATTTATGTACATCACAAAAAACAATGGTCACAGCACGGGTCCCTCTGGGACACCACTGGTCACAGGTCACCATTTTGAGAAGCTCTCTTCCATCATTACTCTCTGTCTCCTGTTGTCTAACCAGTTCTCTATCCAACTAGATAGAACACCCATGCGACTTCATATTCTTCATCAGTCTACCATGGGGAAATTTATTAAACACCTTACTAAAGTCCATCTATATGACATCTACATCTCTTCCCTCATCAATCAACTTTGTTACCTCTTCAAAGAATTCTATTAAATTTGTAAGCCATGACCTCCCCTGCACAAAACCATGCTGCCTATCACCGAGAAGGCCATATTTCTTCAAAATGGGTATATATCCTATCCCTCAGCATCTTCTCCAGTAGCTTCCTTCCCATTGACGACAGGCTCACAGGTCTGTAATTACCTGGATTATTCCTTAAACAAGGGGACACCATTAGCAATTCTCCATTTCCCTGGGACCTAAGCCGTGTTTAAGAATGCTGCAACGATATCTATTAAAACCCTAATTATTTCCTCTCCCGATTTCCTCAGTCACTTGGGGTAGATCTCATCCAGAGGTTGGGACTAATCCACCTTAATGTCTTTTGGAATACACAAAACTTCCTCCCTCCTTACGCCGACTTGACCTGGAGTAATCAAAGATCAATCCCTAAGCTCAACATCTATCATGCCCCTCTCCTTGGTGAATACAACGCAAAGTACTCATTAAGAATCTCATCCATTTTCTCTGACTCCAAGCATGTCTTTCCTGATTTTTCCTTGAATGGGTCAAGTCTTTCCCAATTACCCTCTTGATGGTTATATATGAATAAAAGACTTTGAGGTTTTCCTTAATTCTGCTCGCTCAGGATACCTCACGACCCCTTTTAGCCCTATTAATTCCTCATTTCGTGTTAACATTTGCACTGATTCCCGATAAACATTCAGAGTTGTGACTGTTTTTGGTCAATTCTGGAAGAAATGCAGGGTTTTTGACCTCTTCAGGTACTCGCATACCACCGGCCAAACCCCTGTCGCCATTGGTAACCGTGCTGTTGATGAGGCCTCAATACCAGCCTCTCACGGCCATCTTATGAATGTGCCTAACCTGATGAGCCAGACTGAAAGCACTGACAAGGGTGAGTCAACCTCTGACAAACTAATGCCAACTTAAAAAGATGTTTAAAGGCTTCATTGAATTGCAAAGGTGTTAGCACTATAAGTATGTTTTGGTCATTGTTGATTTTTTTTCCCTAGATGTGTTGAAGCTTACCCCACGTCCAATGCGTCTGCTAAAACTATTGTAAATATTTTACTCAAGGAGATTATTACCTGCTTTGGTATTCCCGTTTGTCTACATTCTGACAATGACCCTCATTTTATTAGTGATATTAACGAGGAATTACGCTCTCATTTTGGGTTTCGCCACCAACTTCATTGTGCTTATTGTCCACAGGCTGCAGGGCGCGTGGAGCATGGTCACCAGAGTTTGAAAACTAACTTGTCAAATGGACTTCTGAGACAGGTCTTTCATGGGTTAGGTTGGTGCCTCTGGTATTGTTCCACTTACGATACACTCCTGTGGGGAAAACACGCTTGTGCCCAGCTGAAATCATCCAGGATCGAGTTGTCCTCCCGCCTTGAAATGATGCCTCCTCCTCTATTCCTTTCAAACACATTACTGAGGATATGTCCTCCTGTCTTCTTTCTTTGACCAAAGTTTTGTGAGGTCTTCACTCTATGGTCTGTGGTGCTCATGATAAACTCCCCACGTTTATTGTGTGGACTCATTGTCTCCGGCATTAGTGCTGAAGACGGGGCTGCTTACACGTATGTTCCGGAGCAACGGGAAACTGTGCACCATTTCTGCCAAAAAGATGTCTTAATGAAATAGGTAATCCCTGTGCTGTAGCTGTAGGGGCAGTTTTCATAACTACTATTCCCTGTCCAACTACCTTGGAATGTGGTTGGGGTTTCTATACCAAACGTTCAGTTTCACCTGTATTCTGCGCGCATTGGAGGGTTGGTAAGTCTTTGGGTAACAGTAAAGCCCAGTTTCTGGCTTACACATTTCTCAGTACCTTTTCCTCTGGAGGATCTGCAGGAATTATTAGCCATCAAAATTGAAACTATCTTATTTTGGTCTAATCCACTTGCAAGGAGACCGCTTGGACTTAGCAGGAGGCTAGGACATGCTCTCAGAGTTACGTCAATCTTCCCAGCAAAACCGGTACGCCCTCGACTACCTTCACGGCAAAGAGGGTTGGAATTGTTCCATAGCAAAGGGCAAGTGTATGATGGGAGTTACTGACCTCATAGAGAACATTACCAAACAGGTAGATAACATCTGCACCTTCGACAATCAAATGATAGAAGGCACTGCATGGCAAGATGATGTGGGTTGCTCTATCCACGAGTGTCCCCCTGAGAGCAATATGGCGTGTGCTGGTGTAACCCAGAGTGCCCCCCTGACAGTGACGTGGTGTGGGATAGTGTAGACCGAAGTAGCCACCTGACAGTGACATGGTGTGGGCTGGTGTAGCCCGAAGCGTCCTCATGACAGAGACATGGTATGGGCTGGTGTAGTCCGGAGTGTCCCCCTGACAGTGACATGGTGTGAGCTTGTGTAGCCCGGAGTGTCCCTCTGACAGTGACATGGTATGGGCTGGTGTAGTCCAGAATGTCCCCCTGACAGTGACATGGTATGGGCTGGTGTAGTCCAGAATGTCCCCCTGACAGTGATATGGTGTGGGCTGATGTAGCCCGGAGTGTCCCTCTGACAGTGACATTGTGTGGGCTAGTGTAGACCGGGGAGTCCCCCTGGCAGTGACAGGGTGTGAGATGGTATAACCCGGAGAGAGACTGCAGCAGCGGAGAAGGAAAACGTGTACACTTTTTCAGTTTATTTTGGTGTATTCTAAGCAAAGATGAATGGCGCCTGTGTTTGGTCAGTGTGCATATTTGTCACTGTCTTTTACATTGACAATAAATGATCGTATAAATAAATATCGCAAATAATGCAATCGAGATGGCCCCACACACAGACAGGCACAGTCGTTTCTTTAAAACAGAGAGAGATACAGTTTTCATTAATAAGCTACCAACAGTCAGTTGAGGAAGGCTGAAGAATAGTTCTGAGAAATATTTCAGCTGTTTTCAACCAACACAGCAGGCTGTATGGCACAAATGTCTCCCTCTGTAAAATTTCCCTATGCTCTTACGATCTTGTAATGTCTGGAATTGTCTTCCCGAGTATTCATTGAATGCTGAATTTGGTAGGTATTTGTTCGAAGAGAGTTAATGAAAAAGTGGACAGGTTTGAACGGTTGCATGCTCGATATTTTTTCCTAATTCTTGTAGCCCTACGTTCCATGTTCATGCCCAGGGGATTTATTCACCTTATTGTGCTTTAAGGGAGCAAATACCTTCACTGTGGTATTATATAGGCAGTCCAAAACAATCTCACGTGTTGACCTTATTTCCTTAGAATGCTTGCTTTGCGCCTCAGTAAACATAGAGAAGAAATATCCATTAAACAATTCCCCCCACCTCCTGGTGATTCCACACAAGGACGGCCATGCTGATTGTTAAGGGGACCTATTCTCTCGCTAGCCACGCTAGATAACCTCGTGGGATTATCTATAACCTTTTCTAAGAGATCCATCTCATGCCCTTTTTTGGGCTTCTTACTCCCCTCTTAGGGGTGCTTTTACACTTCGTATAATCATCTGAGGATTGACTTGAGCCCGATATCTTAAACCCAATGTATGCCTTCTTTGTTTCCCTTAACAGAGCCTCAATATCCCTCCCCTCCAGGGATCAGGTCCACCCTCAACCACTGTCTTTCCAATCAAAATAATCCTAATTTATTCATTCTCTCTCCATGGCTGGCGCCCTCCATACCAGGCAACATCCTGGTGAACCGCCTCTGCACCCTCTCCAAAGTATCCATATCATTTTGCTAATGTGGCGACCAGGCTGTATGCAGTATTCCAAATGTAGCTGAACTAAAGTCTTATACAACTGTAACATGACCTGCCAACTCTTATAAACAATACCCCGTCCAAAGAAGGAAAGCATGCCGTATGCCTTCTTGACCACTCTACTGATCTGGCTTGTTACCTTCAGGGAACAATGGACCTGAACACCTAGATGTCTTTGTACATCAATTTTCCCCAAGACTTTTCTATTTATTGTATAGCTCGCTCTTGAATTGGATCTTCCAAAATGTACCGCCTCTCATTTGTCCAGATTGAACTCCATCTGCCATTTTTCTGCCCATCTCTGCAATCTATCTATGTTCTGCTGTATTCTCGGACAGTCCCCTTCACTGTCTGCTACTCCATCAATCTTAGTGTTACCTGCAAACTTGCTAATGAAACAACTTACACCTTCCTCCAAATCACTTATTTAAATCACAAAATACAATGGTCCCAGCATGGATCCCTGTGGGACACCACTGGTCACAGATCTCAATTTTGAGAAACTCCCTTCCGTTATTACTCTCTGTCTCCTGTTTCCTAACCAGTTATCTATCCAACGAGCTAGAACACCCATGCGAATTCACCTTCTCCATCAGCCTACCATGGGGTAATGTATCAAACGCCTTACTAAAGTCCATCTATATGACACCTATATCCCTTCCCTCAATCAACTTTGTCACCTCTTCAAACAATTCTATTAAATTAGTAAGCCATGACCTTCCCTGCACGAAACCATGCTAACTAGCACTGAGAACCCCTTTTCTTCCAAATGTGTATATACCTTATTCCTCAGTATCTTCTCCAGTAGTTTCCTTACCACTGACGTCAGGCTCACAGGTCTGTAATTACCTGGATATTCCTTAAGGAGGAGAAAGTGAGGACTGCAGATGCTGGAGATCAGAGCTGAAAAATGTGTTGCTGGAAAAACGCGACAGGTCAGGCAGCATCCAAGGAGCAGGAGAATCGACGTTTCGGGCATAAGCCCTTCTTCAGGAACCTCATTCCTGAAGAAGGGTTCGTGCCCAAAAAGTCGATTCTCCTGCTCCTTGGATGCTGCCTGACCTGCTGCGCTTTTCCAGCAACACATTTTTTCAGCTCTGATCGCCAGCATCTGCAGTCCTCACTTTCTCCTAGTTGATTTTAACCTACTATGAATCCTTTTGCAAGGATGCCTTCCTTGAAGAAGCTCTCTTCCTCTCTCTACAAAGATTTCAGTGAGTCCCTCTCTCACTGCACACCCCTGGATATTCCTTAAACAAGGAGACACCAATAGCAATTCTCCATTCCCCAGGGACCTCCCCGTGTTCACAGATGCTGGAAAAATATCTGTTAAAGTTCCAGCTATTTCCTCTCTTGCTTCCCTCAATAACTTGGGATAGATCCCATCCAGACCTGGGGACTTGTGCTTCATAATGCCTTTTGGAAATCAAACTCTTCTTCACTCCTTACGCAGACTTGACCGAAAGTAATCAAAGATCTATCCCTAATCTCACCATCCACCATGCCCCTCTCCTTGGTGAATGCCAATGCAATGTACTCATTAAGAATCTCACCCATTTTCTCTGCCTCCAAACTTATCTATCCAGCTTTATCTTTGAGTGGGTCCACACTTTCTCTAGTTACCCTCTTGCTCGTTATATATGAACAAAAAGCTTTGAGGTTTTCCTTAATTCTGCTCTCTAAGGATATGTCATGACCCCTTTTAGTCTTCTTAATTCCTCATTTCAGATTGGTCCTACATTCACAATATTCTTCCAAGGCATCCTCTATATTCATTCGCCTAGACATTATGTACACATCCTTTTTCCTCTTAGCTCGTCTCACTTTATCACTTGTCATCCATGGTTTCCTAACCTTGCCACTTCTATCCATCATTTTCACAGGTACATATCTCTCCTGGACTCTAATTAACCTCTCTTCAAAAGCCTCCCACATATCAAATGTGGATTTCCCTTGATCCAGCTGTTCCCAATCTACGTTCCCCAGCTCCTGCCGAATTTTGCTATAGTTGACCTTCCCCCAGTCTAGCACTCTTCTTTTAGGACCACTTTCACCTTTTGCCATGACTGTTGTAAAAGTATTGCGATTGTGATCATTATTCCCAAATTAATCCCACACTGAAACTTTAACCGCATGGGCGGGCTCATTTCCCACCAGGTCCAATATTGCCGCTTCCCGACTTGGAATATTTCTTTGACCATTAATGCTTCTTCTCCACACCTTTCACCTCCCTCTCCATCCCGCCTGAAGCAGTGACATCCTGGGATATTGAGTTGCCAATCACACCCTTCCCTCAACCAAGTCGCAGTAATGGCAATAACATTATATTCACAGTTATTATTCCAATACCTAAGTTTATCTGCCTTACCTACTTGCATTAAAACTACAAGTCCATCGGTGTTCATTCTCCACTTCATGCCTTCTCTTCCCCTCAGTCAACCTGATTTCATTATCTAGTTACTTAGGCTTTAGTTACTACCTCCTTTCTGTCCATCTACCTCCTCATTTGTTTCCCGATCCCCTGCCACATTAGTTTAAACCCTCCCCAGCAGCGTTAGCAAATGCACTCCATCGGACATTGGCACCAGTCCTACCCAGACGTAGACCGTCCAATTTGCAAAAATCCCACCTCCCCCAGAACTGGTCCCAATATCCCAAAGATTAGAACCCTTCCCTCCTGCACCATCTCTCAAGCCAAGCGTTCTTCCTGATTATTCGATCATTCCTACTATGACTACCACGTGACACTGGTAGCAATCCTGAGATTACGACCTCTGAGGTCCTAATTTTATAACCTGGTTTCTAACTCCCTAAATTCTTCTTGTAGGACCTCATCCCGACGGCACATTAATGTGGGGAGAGTTCATTGTGGCATATAAAATATTAGGAATACTATATAAGTCTGATGAATGGACTATGTAACTCCAAAATAATGCTCATCTTGTTCATATTGATTGGGTGTTTGAATGTCCTGCTCATTGTATCCTGCATGTCTTACTCTATCCAAGTTTATTTTCCACCCTATGATATTTGAGTCCTTGCTTACTGGCATCTGCCTGTACTTCTCGCAAATAAAGCTTTTCACTGGAATTAGGCACATGTGACAATAAATCTAATAAATTAATTATTTCTCACCCGACAGTGTCTCTTTTAGAAATATGTGATCCTCGCTAAGTCTTACGTTTCAATGTAATCATCCCTCCTGGTCACATAGCGCTACAGATTAAATATTTAGTTCCATCACTGTCTCATCGGAGTGTGTTCAGCTCATGGATTAGAGTGGTAATACTTGTTTGAGCTGTGTCCGTATTAATAAGATCATGCCTTACAAAGGAGATCATACCTGTTCACATTGCCCCAAATACTCTTTCATCAAGGCCCTACAAATACAGGAAGACGGCTTTACTAATGCATTTGAATCATATTACAATGAAGGGCAGCATACCATATAAGATGCTTAATACTTACGGCCTTGATGTGCTATTTTTGGTGACTCGTGATCAAGGACATACAGGTTATTTTGAAAAACAGCACTTTTCAAACTTGTACCATTTAATCAATACAAAATGAGATGCATGCTGTTTATTTCCCACATCGAAATCATTTCTATGCCTTGCAAATTGTTGTGGTTCAAAAACTGAAACTTGTGATATCCCATGAGTAACTGCCTTCAATCCATAAAAGTACAAGAAGCTCTGTATTGCTTCCATTGACCAATTCTCAATCCATGTGGGATATCCTGATCACCCCGCCTGCAACTTATCAATGTACTCTAACTTTCTTTGCTCACTTGTTAGCAAAAATGCAAAAACGTATTCTGCAAATTCAAATACACCACTTCCACTGGTTCTCTTTTCCGGATGCATCAACTAACACAAACTCCACAGGTTTCTAAACGATGATTTCCGGTTTCTAAATCTGAGCTGACTCTGCCAAGTCACACCGTGATTTCCCTAATGTCGAGTTATAAAATTTCTCATAAAAGGTTCTAATATTTTCCTCAGACTGACATCAAGGTACCCATTTTTTTGGTTTCCCTCCTACTCCGGTTTTAAATATTTAGGATTACAATAACTACTTTCCAGTCTGCAGGAACGAGAATTTCAGGAATCTAAAGAAATTTGTAGGGTAATCAATACTTCTTTCTTGTTACAACGTTTAAAAGACATTTGGATAAGTACATGAATAGGAAAGGTTTGGAGGGATATGGGCCAAGTGCGGGCAGGTGGGACTAAGTTAGTTTGGAATTGGAATAGTCAGCCTGGCCTGGTTGGATCGAAGGCTCTGTTTCTGTCCTATATGGCTCTATAACTCCTTCACTAGCTGTATTGCCACTTCCCTGAAAACTCTGGGATGGTACTCATTGAGTGCAGTAACTTGCCAACCTTCAATTCAATTAGTTTTTGAGTAAGTTCACTTTATTAATTCTAATCATGTTCTTATTTTCACCAGTCAATCTGCCTCATAGTATTTATGGAAGATATTCGGTTGAGACAGCACAAAGGTATTATCCTCAGCAGGAGGCAGAGATGGATTCCGTCACTGTGTGAATACATCGGAGTACTGCAATTGAAAGATGATAGCGTGATACCCACTTCTGCTCAGAAAGTTCTAGAATCAAGACAGTTCAATGAAAGTGTCACTTCCTGGTCACTGACAGCATAGTCCTCTCTCTCGTGTGAGGTTACAGATTATGCTGAAACTCATTTCAGAGTCGAACTGACTTCACACTTTGCACCTGGCATAGGTCCAGGTCGAGGTAAGAAAAAGTTTGTGATCAAAATATATGTAACGAGAAGAGTTGCCAGAAGAGAATTGTAATTGGAAAGGTGTGAATGATGGTTTATTCATAAACAGTGTTGAGGCAGAAGTGAAGACTGGGCATATTGTCAAGGTGTGAGTGGATAGGATTTGTGGTAGATGGAATATTGAGATATAAATCAGTTCAGGATAAAATGGGGTCATCGTGGTTATGAACACTTTCGTTTCTCCTCAGATGTTTGTAAGCGAGGGATATGAAATTAATGGTATAGAAATGGAGTATGTGATTGAAAGCGAAGACAATAGTTTGGATCTTTGCCAATCATACATTGCAGAGAAAACGATGACATTCACAACGGGTTAGAGAATTAGTAAATGGGCAGAGAGAGACTCACCATGAACACCAACAATAGCGAGGATTGGATAGTAACCTGCCTGAATAATCATTAGTACACAGCGCCAATCGAGATGTTGTTACTGCACTGAAGTCTCCTCCACCACAACAACTTCCAATATAAAAACTGTCTCTGGGTATAACTGCCCTGAACACACACAAGAAATACGGATTTCTCTGGATTTTACTCTCGCAGGTCTTACCAGTTAATTGTTTATCGTTTACACAATTCAATTCTATAATCTGTTTGTAAACATGCAAACATCTTATTGCACAGTTTGCATGCCTTATCTTTTTTTAGATTTTTTGTCGCCTTAGCGCTAAAGTAAACGTTCTGTTTAAAATTGACCTGTTTGTGGGAATTCAAGGGTCAGACACACTGCGTATTTTTCATATATTAAGAAACAGAAAATAATAGAAGACAGTGGCTGTGGAGACTGGTGAAGAGTAAAGTGACATCCCCCCAGCCCCAATGTCTTCTTGACAGACAGAATAAAATAAAATGCAGTGAAAGAAACAGAATATATTAGGAAGAACGAAGGGCAAGTGACAATGTAAATAAAACAAAATCATTTGAAATAGATTGGTTGAACAATGATTGATCTGTGTGTGTGTCTGTGTGTGTGCAGATAGATAAGATTGTTCATATGTGTGCAGCATATTCATAATGAACAAGAGACATAGTTAACAAACATGATGTATGTGATGCATAAAATTTATAAAACATTAATACATCATTTAATTTTCAGCTGAGATGTTATGTTCCCCTTCTCTCAACGCACCCTCTGTCTGCTGCCCCTTTCTGGCATTCCCTGATCTAATCTCTCATTCTTATCGGATGGATGTCATAAATTCCTGCTTCTGGTGTTCCAACATGTTTCAGTTAATCCATTGTCTACCAGAAAACATATACTGAGTTCTGTCAACAGCTGGTGCCTGTCATATTGATGGAGATAAAAGTTCTGGCATCAAATCCAGGATTTCAACATATTAATCTGTTACACATACACTGTACAAAAGATAACAGCACACAGGAATTGTCAAACCAAATACGGAAGTCCATCTACTTCTATCAGTCATGTAGACTTCTCTATTTTTTACATCTACACGTCAATATTCTCTATCTCTCTTTCGCTCTCTGGCTTTCCATCTAGTTAATAAATCCTCCAGTCTTTCTTTGTGCCCCCTGACTCAAACCTCTCTCCTTCAGTTTACATCTATTGCTCACGTTTGGATGAGATGGCTAATAATTGAGTAATGTAACTAAGAAGACATGAGGGAGGAGTTGGTCACAGCTAGTTGGAAGGGGAGCTGAGCACGGGCAGATGGTGAAGCAGCAATGGCAGTAGTTTCTGGAGATAATTCAGCACCACATCAGAAATTCATGCCAAGTCAGAAGAAAGATATTCAGCAGAAGACAAGGCAGCCATGAATGATAACGAACTCAGGGGCAGCATAAAACAAAAGAAAATGTGCACAATGTGGTGAAGACTATTGGGAATCTAGACGATTACGAAGCCTACAAATTCCAGCACGGATAACTAATAACAGAAAATGGGAGGAGAGGGTGAAATCTGATATTACGCTTGTTAATCATGTAAAAGAACATTGAAAAGAGATTTTTAGATATATAACAAGGAAGACAGGGAGTAAAGAACAAACAAAGGAATGTTGGAAAATGAAGCTTGAATAGTTTTGGGAAGCAATGGAGTGGCAGAAGAATTTAAACTTTTCAACGTTCTTCACGGTGGAAGACACCAGCAAAATGCCAGAACTTCAAGACAGTCAGGGGTTAGAGTTGAGTATAGTGACCACCAGTAAGGAGAAGGTGCTGGGAAAGGTGAAGTTATATCAATCAGTGAGACCAGTTGGACAACACACCGTAGTTCTAAAGAGACATCGAAGGTGAATGTGAAGGCAATGTTCGCGATTTTTCAGGAAACTGTGGCGGGAGGCAGAACTGGTAAATGTAACTTCCCCGTTTAAGGAGAGAGGGATACAGAAGTCAGGAAATTATAAATGGCCAGGCAAGTTGAAACTGTTGTTTTGAAGGATTTAATGGATCTTTAGATTTGTGAATAGATGTGTGGAGTATAAGAACAAGGAAGTTGTGAAGTATATTGGACGTGGTGTGATTAAGCGACAGCATAACAAGGGCAGCACGGTGGCAAAGGGCAGCACGGTGGCGCAGTGGTTAGCACAGCTGCCTCACAGCGCCAGAGACCCGAGTTCAATTCCCACCTCAGGCAATTGTCTGTGTGGAGGTTGCACATTCTCCCCGTGTCTGCTCCGGTTTCCTCCCACAGTCCAAAAATGTGCAGGTTAGGTGAATTGGCCATGCTAAAATTGCCAGTAGTGTTAGGTGAAGGGGTACATATAGGGGATTGGGTCTGGGTGGGTTGCGCTTCGGCGGGTCGGTGTGGACTTGTTGGGCCGAATGGCCTGTTTCCACACTGTAAGTAATCTAATCTAATCTAAAAAGAGTTAAATTTACAATGCTATTGCGAACAGAAGACTTGAAAGTATGGTTAAAACAAAGGAGACAGGAACATTAGTGACAAAGAGACTGTTTCCTTGACCCCATAGTGAGAATGTTGAAATAAGCTTGGCAGTAAACAGATTTTAAAAATGTATAAAAAGCACAATACAATCTGTTGCTGCGGAGGTCTCAACGTGCAACTTTGTAGCCAATATATATGAAGCTGAAAAGGCACAGCAGGTCAGACATCATCCTAGGAACAGGAAAGTCAACGTTTCAGGCTGAAAGACTTCATCAGAATTGGGCCGGGAATTAAATCGAGGGAGGGGAGTGGAGCTGGGGTAAGAGTAGGTGGATGCCGATACGGAATGAAAGCAGGGGGATATTGTGATTGGTCAGTGGGAAGGTTCCAGCAGATATACACATGAGAAGATGGACAGCTTAGGCCAGGTCAGGGAAGAGGAACATGGGATAAGTCTGTGGGTGGAGAGACTTTGAAGCCAGTGAAGTCAATATTGAGACCATTGAACTGTAAGCTCTTCAGCTGAAAGATTAGGTTGTGTTCCCCAGTTTCTGTTTGGCCTCACTCTGACAGTAGAGGAGGCCAAGAATGGACTTGTGGTCGAATGTGCTGAAGTGAGGTGGGTGTGCGGGTGTATTGAAATGCGTGGCAATTAGAATGTTGGGTTGGTTAAAGCGTGCAAAGAGCAGATGCTCCAAGAATATGTTCCTAAGTCTCCCTTTGGTCTGCCTGACAGAGAGGAGATCGCATCGAGAGTTGGAGTCGTGTTTGCTGGTGCAGGATCAGGCGCTGTATGGAGCATCATTGCTCTGCACGCAAGAACCAACCCGACTTTCCAGTTACCATTCATTTTAATTCCCCAATCAACTCGTCCGGGGACATGCCCATCCTTAGCCTGTCCACTGTCAGAGGAACAGCACCTGAGATTTTACTTTTGGAGCTGATAGCCCAATGGCCTCAATATTGACAGGAGCAACATCAAAATCCCTCCGTCCTCAGCCTTATCCCATGTCCCTTCTTCTTGACCAGACCCACCTGTCCATCTTCTCACTCACATATCTGCTCCACCCTTCCCACTGACCATTGACAGTAACCTCATACCTGCATAATTTCACCATCACCAGGCCGACCCTTCACCCTTCCATGTCCCATCACTCCATTTCTGGGCTCCCCTTCCCCTCACCAGTCCTGACGAAAGGTCCAAGCTCAAAATATTGCCTTTGTTTCTCCTCTGATTCTGTCTGGTCCGCTGTGTTTCTCCAGCTCCAATTTTATTAACTCTGGCCTGACGCACATGTAGTATTAACTATCTATAAGTTGTGGAACTACGTAGTCTACATATAAGAAGAAAAATATTTGGACTTATGAAAAGATCACTGACTCATTCCTCATTTCTTAACAACCCAACACACACCTTCCAGATGAAGAAGCATTTCACTTGTACTTCACTTGTTCACAATGCAGTCTCCTTTACACTGGGCAGACCAAACAGAGATTGCATTGAGGAACACTCCCACTCTGTCTGTAGGAAGAGCCCTGACCCTCTCATTGTTTCCCATTTGAATAATCTACCTTGCTCTCATGCTAACATTTCAGTCCTGGGCTGCTGCAATGTTCCAATGAAGCACAACTCAAGCTCGAATAACACCTCACTTTACACTTTGTTACGTTACAGCCTGTAAGAGTTAATATTTAATTCCATAACTTCACAGCCTGACGCCACTATGGCTGTTCTTCAATCTTCATACATTCCTTCTCCTGTTCTCACAATGAACTTGCCCTGTTTGTGAATCGTTTATGTTGCACTCAATTAAGGAACCCAATTCCCCCCTTTACTATCTAATTTGTACTCATTTTACATTTGATTCTCTTTTACCACAAACAAAAAGTCCATTCGTCAGTGGCATTGCGCCTCCACACCGTCTGTTTCCCATCACCCCTCCTCGACCTCTGGCAAGGGATTAAAAAAAAAGTTTCCAATCCTTTTCTGTTCTGAAGAAGTGTCACACTGGACTTGAAACGCTAACTTTGTTTGTCTGTCTCCATACATGCTGCAGATCTGCTGTGTTTCTCCAGAAATGAACAAAACACATTTTCAATGAAACAAATATCTGTGGATACCGGAAATCTGAAACCAGAACAAAAAAAAATCTGTGAGCCTTGAAGAAAGATCGCTGGAACCAATTATTCACTCTACTTTCACTCCACAGATGCTGCCAGACCTGCTTAACGTCCCCAGCAATTTCTGTTTTTCAACACGTTTCAAAGATGTATCTCAACGTTGCTCAACCCCCCTGTTCAAACTGGAACGCCATATACTGAGAAGTGAAAGATAACACAAGATGCGCAAATTCATTGGTTCTAAAACTAAGTAAGGCAGGCATTATTGAAACTATAGAGCTCTTACTCTTAGTCGGGGAGAAACGACGGGGCATGTATTGACTCTCAACACAGAAAGGGAAAAGATTCAGATGAATATATTAAAGTGTGTTGGGGAATGAGACAAACTGTAAGTGTGACACCATGGAGAAACCCTCAGTGGAATGACAATATAAAATTGGACGTGTACTACGTCAGAAACCAAGTAGGTCACTGTGTACATGGCTGATGGGTGAATGGGTCTCGGTATGAACTGGGGAACAGGCAGCAGAAATGTATTAGAGTTATTGCAGCTCAAATCGTGTATTCCGTGTGGTGCTGTAGACCACAGCAACAGCAGAAGCAGAATTATAATTAAATATAATCTGTAACTTTTTGACCCGGCTAATCCCTCAGTCTAACATTACCATCAAGCTGATCTACAGTTCAGTGACGGGTGTGGGTAAACATGCCAGGGTGTGAACCATGTGTACCTAAAAATGATGACAACCCGTTAAAGATACCACACTTGACTGGTTACACTCCAAACAGCAGAACTAACATCTGATAGAAAGGGCGCAATGATCCCAAGAATAGCAGATCAGATGGAAGCTCAGCAGTCCTGCCACACTCAGTCATAAATGGATTAATCAGCTCATTGCAAGATAGGGTCATACACATATCTGAGCTGAAAATGTGTTGCTGGAACAGCGCAGCAGGTCAGGCAGCATCCAGGGATCAGGGGAATCGACGTTTCGGGCATTAGGCCTTCTTCAGGAAGCCCTTTCCTGAAGAAGGGCTTATGCCCGAAACGTCAATTCTCCTAATCCCTGGATGCTGCCTGACCTGCTGCGCTGTTCCAGCAACACATTTTCAGCTCTGATCTGCAGCATCTGCAGACCTCACTTTCTCCTCGAAGGTCATGCACACGTCCCCATCCTAAATAATGAAACAGCCCTGCACGTCAGTGCAATAGACAAGGATTCGTATCTACATTATACTCAGCCAGAAGTGTTGAGTTTATGATTCAACTCATCTCGTCAGGGTGCTCAAAGAATCATAGATTTGATTCGCTCCATGTGACATGAAGAAACACCTGAACACAGTAGATACGATACAGGCAATGTATAAAAAACCCTGTCCCTGGGGAAGCTGTTTCATTTCATTTCCGATTCTGACATCTATTTGGCAATGTGGAAAATTACTATGACAAGTCCCTTAAGAGGAAAATAATTACAGTATGACCAATATTAGCCCCTCAATTCCATCACGACAGTCAAATTGGTGGGCGTTCTTTTTGACAGAGCTGTCAGACAGCACAAAAATTGCCTGCACAGTGTGGTATCCGGTAGGTCCCCATGTGGAGATGGTGCTGTTGTGGAAATGTCACTGGATTACTATTCCAGACTGGGTTAATTCTCTGTCAACCAGTGGAAGTTAAAAACAATTAATGAAATATCGAGATCTAAAATTTGGTGTCAGTAACAGTGACCTTGAAGCCAATGTCGATTGTAAACATCAATTTGCTTCCCCAATGTACTTTCAGGAAGTGAATCTCCTGTGCTTTCCTGGTCTGGCCTCAAAGTGACTCCAGACGCACAACCATGTGATAAACTCTTTAATGGTCTCTGAAAAAGCCAAGCAAGTCACTCAATTGTCTCAAACGGCTCCGAGGTATTAAAGGATATCCCAGATAGAACAGCCGGCACCAGCCTCGTTATCAGAAAAGGGAACGGGAAACACAGTCCTGTCGACCCTTTAGTGACATCCTTCCTAACATATGAGAGCTTGTTACAACATGGACAGAGCTTTCCCACAGACTGCACAGAAACATCGGGAAAGGAGGAAGTCATTCAACACAATGAGCCTCCCGCATTCTCATCACGGCCGAGAATCTCCTCATCATATTTCTCCTACAGCAAGCTGAAATATATTGCAATTGATTCCGCCAACCAAATGTTTGAGATGTTTACGAAGAGCTGGGACCCAACAACATATTCCTGAGATACGCCACGAACCTTCATCTCCAATAAAAGAATCCTTTTATTCCGATGTTTCCGGGCCAAGTGCTGGTTTGCTGGAGCTTGTACACTCTGACCTGCTTCCTTTTTCTTATTTGCTCCCCCACTTTTGTCTCTGTAATTTACTGGCCTCAAGTTGGACCCAGGGTTTGAACCTCAAGCTGAGCCCAGTGCGGAGGAGAGTGAGTGCTGACTTAATTCTCCGGAGCAAGCACAGGACCTGATATTGGCAGCTGCTACATCCGCAGAGGCAACGTGGATGAGATAGGACCCAGCAGCAAAAGGTAATGTCTGAGGATTGGAGACTTGTTGCTGATTGGGTCCTGCACTGGTGGTGATGAAGTGTATACTGGAAGGCCATCATGGTAACAACGGTAAGGTGGGTATAGCAGTAAGAGACATGTCTCTGACATTGGAATGGTCTGGCACAGGGGGGCAATGAGCCAGTGATGGAGGAGTATCTGCCCAGTGGCAAAGATGGTACCTGATAATCAGCATCTTCAATATTACTGGGGTCTGATGTAGATGGCAATGTAGCTGTCATGGAGGGATTACGTTGCAGGAGTGGTCTATGGTGAGGAGCTGGATCACGACCTATTAACTCTCTTCAAGCTGTATCCTCTGTTTATTCCATTTTCTTCAATTATTCAAATGGCACCACTGTGTGGCAACACATGAAAGTTTTTCGCTGTATTTTGTTGTATTCATCCTATAAATACAACTGATCATAAAATCAAAATTAAAAAAAACTATTACTTACTCTTTCCTGCCAGCTATCCCATTCTGAAATCATGTCCAAATATTCGCCACAATCCCATAAGATTTTATTTTGCATACTGGGCTTGGGACTTCAGCAAAAATCTTTCTGAAAATCTCCTTCGTAATCTTATCCTTCTGAATCACCTCTCCCTCAGTCTTCTCTGCTCCAAAGTAAACATGCCCAGCTTACCCAGCCTCTCTCCATAGCTGATATGCTCCATCCCGGGGAACATCCTGGTGAATCTCCTCTGCACCCCTCCAGTGCAATCACATTTTTCCTGTAATAATGTTCCTAGAACAGCACAAAGTATTCCATCTTGGCCTAACCATAGACTTGTATAACTCTGAGAACGTATATGTTGGTGAATTAAGGTTTTGTCTCCGGTTCCCTCTGCCTTCTTAACTAACCTATTAACCTCAGTCAAAAAGTGTGTTGCTGGAAAAACACAGCAGATCAGCCAGCATCCGAGAAGCAGGAAAGTCGATGCTTCGAGAATAAGCTCTTCATCAGGAATGTCGCCATCATTCTATAATGAAAATCTTATGCTCGAATGATCGCCTCTCCTGTTCCTTGGACTCTGCCTGACCGACTGCTTTTCCAGAACTACACCTTGTGATTCAGATCTCAAACATCTGCAGTCCTCACTTTTTCCCTAACTTACTAACCTGTGCAGTCACATTCAGGGATCTGTGGAGAAATACCCTATGAGCTTCCTAGTGTGCTGCTTTTTATTGCATACCCCTATTTTTGGTTCCTTCTTCCAAAGTACATCACCTCATATTTATCAGGGTTACTTTCCATCTGACCATTCCATCTATATCTTCCTGTGATATAGGGCCTTCCTCTTCACTTCCAACCACCCGGCCAATCTTTGTGTCAAACACAAACTTAATTATCACACACCCCCACACCCCCTTCACAATCACATCTCGATCATTTATGAATGCCACACATAATAAGGGACAGAGCACTGATCCCTGTGGTACACCAGGAGACACTGGTCTCCAGTTACACAAACAGCCTTCTGCCACTGCCCTCTGTCTCCTGCCACTAAGACAATGTTTGATGTAGCACACTAAGTTACCCTTGATATCATGACTATTTTTTAAAATCAGTTTCCCACATGGGGCTTTGTCAATGGCCTTGTTGAAAAACCATATAAACCACATGCTCAAAATTATACAATAAATTTCATTTGGAATGGCTTCCCCGATGACGTCATGCTGACTGTCCCTGATTAAACCTTGTCTCTCTAAATGGAGATCAATCATCTCCTTTCTTATTTTCTCCTACTTGGCCTCACACTGATCGACTACTGACTGGTCTACAATTCCCCGATCTATTTCCACCATCCTTCCCATAAAGTGGGACTACATTTGTTGTTCTCCAGTCATCTGGCATCTCCAAGTTTCCTGGGGCCAGATTCGACTGAAACATTTGAGTCAGGGCCTTTTGTACGTTGTCTCCAACAGCAGCCTGTAATACAACTCACCCAGACCTGGCAATCAATCCAATTTTATACCAGCCAAATCCTCCGATCCCTCTCGCATCTTATATCAATCTGTTCAAGAACTTCCCAATCCATCTTCTTGAATTCTGTCCCTGCATCCTCCTTCTCCCAAGTGAAACAGATATGGAGCTCTTATGTACCAATCGATTAATGTTCTCCAGCTTCACACACAGAGTGACCCGTTGGTCTCTAATAGGCCCTAATTGATTCCTGGTTATTTTGTTCTGATTAATGTACGTGGAGAACATCTTGGGATTCTCCCTAACCTTGCTTGGCAGCACTTCTCCATGCCCCTGTGTCAGTCCGTCTCTCTGTGTGAACTTTCATTTTTTCAATCACTGGATAACACAAACTGAGTTTCTCCATCAGTTAATCTTGCCTCTAATAAGATAGACATGAAAGTAACTGTTTAGTTTCTCTGTAATTTCCTAGTTCTCTGCAAGAAGTTATCTTGTGTGGATATTCACCATTCCACACGTACCTTTGCCTTCACTTTGCCATCAAGTATCGAGAGAAGCGTTTGGTCATCTTTACGTTTCTTGCTAGTTTTCATTCTTGTTCTTTTTATTTGAGAACATAGAACATAGAACTTAGAACAGTACAGCACAGAACAGGCTCTTCAGCCCACGATGTTGTGCCGACAACTGATCCTCATGTATGCACTCTCTAATAAGTTCGTTGATCCTCCTTTGCTGGGTCCCAGATATTTCTGAATCCATTGCTTACCACAATATCTGGCATTTTTCTGAGCTGCTTCGTTTGATCTAATGCAATCTTTAACTTCTTTTGTTAACTATTGGTAAGTCACCGTACCCTTTTGCTGTTTGCCCTGTGGTGGATATGCATATATTGTACGTTATAGTGTTTATTCAAACACCAACCATTGCCTGTCTGCCAGTAAATCTTTTTCATGTACTTCTCCAATTCACTGAATTACAATTTGCCCCTCATACATTCATCACTTGCATGACTCAGGTTTATAACCACAATTTCAAAAAAAAGCTTTTATATTCAGACGTCACATAAAATTCAATACCTTATGATTAATATTCCAAGCACCTCCTTTACAGCAGTGTTTTCAATTAACTCTTCTGATCACATAACATCAATTCCAAAACCGCCTGACCTCTACCTCCGTGCTCAACATACTGTTAAAGGAAACCATGTCAAACATGGTCATGAAATCCATTTTTCCCAGCATTAGCATTAACATAGGATAACACAGTTTAGCTGCAGCTTGAAGCTGATCATTTTCACTGTAGTACCCACAAACCTACATATATATTTTATAACATAACTAACCTTTGTATTGCAGCTTTCACTTTTATATATAACTTCCATCGATATTTGCTTCCCCTTGCTGTCTCTAAGCTCCAACTTACCAGTTTCTGTGGAATCTGGGCGATGTGGCCTCTGGGGAGATTAATGGTAGATTCATGTGAGACATTTTGTGAGGTTTTTGTGGACGTTGAAATAATCTCGTCACGTTATTCGTTCTTCTCAAGTGTCATTGTGATATTTTCACTAGATCTCCCGTTATGCTGGTGGAGAAGAGAAGGGGAATGGTCTCTCAGCAAAGCTGTGTAATTCCCCCGGACAACTGAGGCTGCTCTAAACTGGGTGGGAACCTTACATCAGGCTGGTAAAGTATTGCTGATGCTGTACAGTATCCTAGTGAGATCACATCTGGAGTCTGGTGTACACATTTAGTCTCCTCATTGAAGAAATGACATTATTATATGAGAAGCAGCTCAGAGATGGTTCCCTCAACTGATTCCTTCAATGAAGGTGTTAGCTTATAACGAAATGATGATCAGGTTGATCCAATTCCCATTGGAGTTTATAAGAATGAAAGATGATCGTACTTTTACATAGAGCACCGGGAGGAGTCAGCAACAGAAGACAATTACACAGCCAATGGAGGAATCCATTCCACTTCTCCGGCCTGTTACACAGGAACAGCAGAAGGATATTCAAGCCTATTACACCAGAACATGATGAGACTATTCAGCCCCTGGAGCCTGACATACCGTTACAGGAGGAGACCAATCAGCTCCTCGATCCTTTAACACTGGACCTGTGCAGCACCAGTATCCTGTTACACAGAAACAGGATCAGTCCATTCAACTTGATCAAGTCTGTAACACAGGAAATGGAAAACACTGGAAGAGGTCATTCAGCATGAGAATTAGAGAAGGGGATAAAATTATTTGAGACTTGTTATGGAAAGGAAGAGTTCATTTACACATTTATCTGTTTTATGGGAACACGAGAAGACCAATCACTCCCTTGAACCCATTTCAGAGATGCAGGAGGTGATTGTTCAGTATGAGACTGTTGTGAAGGAATATGAAGAGACACTTCCGCTCCTCAAAAAGTTACATAGCAACAAGAAGATTTCACAAGACCTCAAGCTGCTGATGTATCATCAGGAAGAGGAGAAGCAGGTCTTGAAAATGTAAATCAGGATGTTCCGTCCATTGAGACTATAATGTAGGAACACGATGAGGACATTCGGCCCATTGAGTGTGTAAACCAGGAACAGAGTTATTCCATTCAGACACTCATGCCTCATCCACAGCGATTGGAGCAGATCTTTTAAAGCTTTGTTCCTGTTACACAGGAACACGGCAAAGGGAACCTGGAGATTACAGAATAGGTAGGAATTAGGATAATCATCTTCAGTGATGATTAAAATTAGTGACCAAACTGTTGGGAATTAAAGGAAATTGTGAGAATCCATTAATAATTAATTAACAACAGGGGATTTGCAACGTCAAAATTGAATACATCAGAATCAGCATTGTTTTTTAAAGAAATTATTTGTTCGAGTTCTTAAAATATGTGACAAGCAAAGTAAACAATAGGATACTGGAGGCGTAAAGTATCTGGAATTTGAAAAAGCATTGATTAAAGCGCTGCACAAAAGATTAAGCTTCAAAATAAGAGGACATGGGTTTCGGAGGAAGCTATTCGCTTGGATAGAGGGCCAGTGAGGCTTGGATAGAGAAATGGAATAGTTGTTTCGTTTAATGGTTGGCACCTTTTGGGGTTCTATAGAGTTAAGGACACATGACCCGACTATTTCCCATCTATTGTATTACTTGGATGAGGGGATAGAAAACACTACTGCCACATTTTTAGCTGATACTAAAACAAGTGGCAAAGTAGGTTGATACAATGAAGATGTAGAAAATTTACAAATGGAAGTGAACAGTTCAGATGAACGGACCAACATCTTGCAGATAAAATTTAATGTGGATCAGTATGGGATTATCCATTTCGATCAGAGGAATCGAACTTTTGTATGGAAATGGAAAGCAACTTCAGAGTGCTTATGTGCAGAGGGATCGGGGTGTACCTGTGCAAATCACAGAAGACTCACATGCAGGTACTGCAGGGAATGAGAAAGGCAAGTGCAATTTCAGCATGTAATTCGAATCGAATCGAATATAAAGGAAGGGAAGAATTGCTGCAATTCTGCAAGGTATTTGTGAGAGTGTAACTGGCATACTGTGTACACTTCTAGCGCCCTGACTGCAGAGGGATGTAGTTGCAATGAAGGCAGTTCAGAACAAATTCATTAGATTGATTCCAGAGATGAGTTTGTCTTTTGAAGAGCGTTTGAGCAGTTCAGGCCGATACACTCTGGGTTTAGAAGAATAAGAGGAGACCTCATTGACGTCTGGAGGATGTTAAAGGTGATTGACAATGTCGGTGTGGAGTGGGTATTTCCTCATGTGCAGCAAACTAGGACAATAGATCATAGTTTTAGAATTAGGCAGAGCAGATTTAAAACAGGGGTGAGGGGAATTTACTTCTCTCAACGCGTTGTGAATCTGTGTAATTCACAGTCCCAGAGTGCAGTGAGTGCTGGGACATTGAGTAAATGATGGGATAGGGAGAGCACCAAGAAAATGGGACTGAGGCCATAATGACATCAGCGATGATTGTATTAAATGGCGGAACCAGTCTGGATTGCTGACTGATGCTCCTTGTTCTTATTCAGTCCTTCGACTGTGCTACACCAGAATGGGGGAGGACTGATTATCAAGCAGGAAGCAGGCACTCCGGATATATCAGTCTCAATCAGTTTGACAGAGCGTAGCCAGTGGAGTCGCACTGTGACCAGCGCTGAGTCCTCAGCTCTTTACAATCTATATCAATGATCAGAAGGATTTGAACAGATGTACTGCTACTAAATTTGGTGATGACACTAATTTGGCAAGAAAGTAAGTTATCAAGAGAATGTGAAGAGTCTGAAAATTGATATAGACAGGTTAAGTAAATGAATAATAGTTTACCAGGTGGAATATAACTGAATATACAACCTGCAATCTGTTTCAAGGAGTTTGTAAGGCAGTATTATCCTGTAATGGAGAGGGATTACAGAGTTGAGTGAAACAGCGTGTTCTGGGGGTTTCACTCTGGCCCATTCAGACATGGGAAGTGTTGATCCATCTGATGTTCACAGTGGCACCTATGCTGTCAGTACAAACGGGATGTATTGATGCAGTTGGTTGGTGGTGGGGAGTGGTGAGGGGGGGATGTTTTGAGCCGTGTACAGAGGGCCTTTATCTGACATTCCATCCTTTCTTTCCATATGGATATCCGAAGACTATGCTGTTCCTGAATGAAGAGGCTGTGCCTGCTGCCAGGACAGTGGATATTCACCAACATGATGTACTGTTTCTGGGCACACTGCAACATTAATGAGGTAAGAGCTCATTCAGTTCTTCTAACTCTCCTCATTGACATGGGGACCCCACAGAATTATGTACACCACTGGGAATCCCACTATACTGGGAAAACAAGGATACACCCTGCTGAGAAGAAAACATTCACCTCATCTACCACATAGATCCTCCATCACTGAACGGTGGCACTGATGCTGAGATATTGGGAGATGATGGATATTCACCCACTCCTGCCTGGAACGTTTCGGATCATAGAAACTGAATGAAACAGTGACCCTAACAGCCACTGGCAGCACCGTCCTCCCCATGGTGTGAAGTTGCAGGTCGTGTTGAAAGAAGGAACACCGCTCTGTGACCAGCTCCTTGTTCAGTTCGGGTCCCCTCACACTCTGCTCCTGGGTTAAGTGTCCCTTGGGAAGTTGGTCTTGGAAAACCTGCAGTGGATACAGCAGATCCCTTTCCCCCCACACACTCTCTCCGTAGTTTCAGAGCTTCCCCCTCTGCAACCTCAGCTCCATTTGTTGTTCATGTTGCAGGCCCAGATGCTGTAACTTCAGTACCCATGCTACATCCAGATTTGGATCACAAAATACTCATCTGCAAATGTTATGGACCACACCAGACCCCCTGAACATATTTTCCTTTTTTAAAACATCGATGTGAATTGGATGATCCAGATGTGTTGTGACTGGGCAACCCACTCAACGTTAAGCAAAATGCAATCTATGTAAACGCTCTAGTTAAAACACAATCAAAGAGAAGAACAGTTGGGATAGCTTCTCTACTGGAACACTTATACAAACAATAGATACATTACCTTCTACTAATTAACTGTTCTAAAACAGGAACATCCCATAAACATGCCTTTTGACAAAAAGGTAAATTCATACACAAATCTTACGTGCAGTTCTCCAATTCAGGAGGAAGAAACTTAAAGAGAGTTTTCAGGGGAAACAGCAGCTCGGGATCATGTATTGAAACTTCCAACTCTTCTGGGATCACCAGCAGCTTCCATTGTTAACACTATTTTAATAAAACCTAACGGCTTCCTCAGTTATATACTTCTGCCATTTCCAGGCGGCAGTTCGGCACCTCTGCCTTTAAGACCACTCTTCAACAAAATACCCACGAGAAAATAACCTTTGCAAACTGATAGTATAGTCATAACTCCCCCTTTGAAAAAAAAGATACATCAATATACAATGATAGCCTCATTTTAAACGCTTTATTCTTATTGTTATAGTAGACTACAATACGTATATATTGTATTGACACTAAGCATGGAAACATTCACAACTCCATTCTATTTCAATCAGTTTACTCCAATCACAAAACGCCTCCGCCTTTTTCATCCAAGTGTTGACACCTTATCAGCAAGTATGGTTTGTCGTCCTGTCACCTGTATAACTTCTACATTGAATGGCAGCAACAATAAATGCTATCTGAACAGACTGGAAGTTTTCTCCTTAAATTTCTCTAAAAATATTTAGGTATTATGATCAGTATATCGATTTGCCTCAGACACATTATTGGCAATTTAAATGCTGACATGTTGGAACGCCAACACCAAGCTTAAGGCCTCCTTCCCAATTGTAAAATATTGTCTGTTGATGTTTACATCGGACACTCCAACTACACGTTACATAATTGAACATATCTCATCTCTCCAATCGTCCTTCTGAATGACATATCTCCTCATGTCTCAGCTTAAAAGATTTACATGCCTCTGTACTTCTTCATGCTGTAACCTATTTAAATGCTAGTCCTGCCCAAACCAGTAAACCTTACTCTCACAGGTATATGTTTTAAGAAGATCTTGCACATTCTTCTCAATCCCTAACAGAAGCCAACCTTTTATTTATGTGCCAACTGATAATCATCAGTCAGTTCTGATTCTAATCTTGTCATTTAACTCTCTGCTCTTCCACACGAGTTCTTAAGACTGCAGGAAGTGAATTTTTGAACTCCTCCCATGTAAGAATCTCTTTAAGCGTGCCATAGGTTTGCTCTGCTCTTAATTCCCTTATCCACCTTTCAAAATTACTTTGTTTGATTCTTTCAAACACAATGTACGTTTAACCAGGGACACTATTTTAGATTCATAAAATGCTGTCTGTGGGCTTCTGGCCCAAGCTCATATGCACTTCAGATGGCTTTCTTCACCTCCTCATTTTGGTCAGATACCAGCTCTGATAGTGTTGCAAATACCTCAGTCCTTATAATCTACCAGTTTTGCTTGGATCGACTAAATCGATATTGTCACTGGTCAGTGCATTCGTTTAGCCACTTTCTCAAATGAAATTAAAAAGGCTTTCACGTCCTTCTTATCAAATGTAGATGATGCCTGGATGTATTGAAACAGATCCACATCAGACCTTTGGCTATCATAGGTTTGCTCCTCCTCACTATCTTTCTGTCTCAGCCTACCATCTACCTTCATCTCTGCCTTCCTAGTCGACTTTCCTCTCAAATTGTTAACTTCTGACGTTGAAACTCTCTCTCTTTCTTCTTTTCTTCTTTATTTTTCTGTCTTTCTTCTTCCTCTCCTTTTCTTTTAATTCTATTTTAATCATATTTCAAACTGTTTCAACTCCTTTTAGTGTTCAAGCTGCCTCATCTACAATTGAATTTTACCCATTTCCAAAGATTCTGATGGTGTTGCCAAAACAATTATTGTTAAAGCTATAATCATCTCTCCTTTTCTCACAGAGGGTTGTTGTGGACTTGATGAGCCAAATGGCCTGTTTCCACACTGTAGGAATTCTAATTTTGAACCCAATTTGGAATTGTCGATATCGAACCAGGCAAGAGTGCCCAGTTTTCTATGGTCCAGACCAGACTTTAGAACACTTTAAGACGGTAGCCTGGACGCTAACCTTGTCTTATAGTAAAGGTAGATGTGAAATTGATGCTCCAGATGTGATTCGGCTGGTCAAACCATACAGCTTAAAGCAAAACACAATTTATTTAAGCACTCTAATAAAAACACATACAAAAAAGGAGAGGAATGCAGAATAACTTAACTACTGGAAATCTTAACAGAATAATAGATACAGTACCTACTACGAATGAACTGTTACATTGTACAGACATCCAATAAACTCATACTTGGTAAAAAGACACGTCCAAGGCCAGTCAGTCTTGCGTGTAGTTCTCCAATCCAGGAGGAAACAACATCAAGACAGATTTCAGAGACAATAGCAGCAAAGGATCATTTACTGAAGCATGAAACCCTTCTCCCACCCGAGGCACCTGATGATTGTTACAACTCAGAAAAACTGGTAAGTCTGGTCTGTGCGAACTGACCATTGTTATCACGATTTTAATAAAAACCCCAAAAGCCTCCTAAGTTATTTACTTAAGCCGGTTGCAGGAGGCAGTTCGACCTTTAAAGAAAAGGAGCAAATAACCTTTCTAAAGTGACAGCATTGTCAGATGTCAGGTACTTGGTCCTTTACAATAATACTCAAGGGGCTTCCCCGTGTTAATGACCACACGATCAACTCAGAGGGACAAACACAGACGTCAGACGTTCAGTGGACATGCAGAGATCATTTTTCAAAGTCGTGAGTCAAAGCTGCTGAAATCCCTATCCAACATGGAGCACCAAATGGGATACACTGTGAAGTGAACAACAGCCCGACACAAACACCCCGTTCTAAAATGGCGCACCACATGGGACACACCGGAATTGAACAACAACCCGACACACCACCCTTCCTCGTCCATGGAGCACCACATGGCACACACCGCGAAGTGAACAGCAGCCTGACACACAACATTTCATTGTATCTGAACTTCACAATGTCAGCACTCGATACTCTAGGGTGCCAATAACCAAGGCCAGAGGAGGGTACAGAGGGACAGAGAGATTCACTTTAAAGACAGAAACAGACAGTTAATTAACTGAGAACATGTTGTAGAAGTATGGAGAAAAAGACTGGGTAGTGGGACTAACTGGAGGATTAAACCTTTAGAGTACAAAATTATAAGAATGAGAACATTGAATATAGGTTTTTTCAGATCAGCTGAAATGGTTTGTCACATCAAACTCTGAATCATTTTCACAGAACACTTCAAACAACAGAAACTGGGACAAGACCAACATGGCTCAGTAACCTGGATTATCTTCCCAGTATGAGGAGTATTGCAAAACTTTACTATCATATGGGAACGATACACACATCAAATACACACAGCAGAGGAAGGTTTCTATCTCAATTGGACCAATATAAGGGTGTGTGTGCGCGCGTGTGTGTTGCTGTGTGTGTGTGTGTGTGTGTAGGGGGCGTGCATTTGAGGTGTTTGAATGTGAAAATCATTGCTTGAGAGAAGATGCACTTGAAGGAAACCAGGTTAAATATGAACAACTGTCTGGGATTTCGATAATCGACACAGAGAGACTGAGGGAAGTGTCACGGACAGACGAGTTAAAGTGAATAAGAATATTAAAATGAAGACATTGCCAGACACAATAACGATATAGATCAGCATGCACAAAAATGTCAGTTGGTTGTGATTTTGATCTGAGTTCGAATCAGATTTGTTCCTGCAGGTTTCAAACCGAGAGTGTCTGCAGCAGTCTGTATTTCACAGCTGAAGACTCAAACAGCAGATGAGTTAAGCCAGTGAAGTACGTTCTGGTACAGGGAGTACTTAAAGTTAATAATGCCAGAGCATGGTGTCAGGAATCAGCTCATGGCCAAAGGGATCACCAAAGTTGTGATTCGTCTGTGTCAAACACCACCTGCAAGTTCCCCTCCAAGCCAATCACCACCCTGACTTGGAAATATACCGGTATCCCTTCACAGTCGTTGGGTCAGAATCCTGGCATTCCCTCCCTAACGGCATTGTGGATCAACGCACAGCAAGTGGACTGAGGCAGTTCAAGAAGGAAGCCCACGATCACCTTCTCAAGGGCAAGTAGAACTGGAGTGTCAATGCTGACAGGCCAGCGATGCCCATGTCACACAAATGAATGAAAAAAAAATATATTGGTCAGGGATGGGATGGAGTCCCGGGAAGGAAATGGCTTTTATAAAGATAACAGAGGACACTGACCTCCACGCTTCCAAGATTTAAATAAACAGGGTGAGATACAATGGTTCACATCTGAAAGTGAGTAGGTGAACGTAGAGACCCATGAGTAACACTGCCAGAAGTAAGGAGGGAGACAGTAAATGAACACGTTCCCTGATGCAGTTAGGAGTGGTCTGCAGAGTGAATATCTGGATTCGGATTCTCAACATGAACAATAAAAGTGGCAAGAAGTGAAGACTATATGAAAGAACAGTAATGCAGTCATAACTGGGTTACAGAAAAAAAACTCTGAACGGAGTGACTTACCAGGGACTCCAACGATAGATAGGAGAGGATAATAAATAAATTGAATAATGAGAAGAGCATAATTGATCGCGATGATAATGGCAACCAATCATAATGTGTTGAAAGAGACCAAACATAACTTGATAAACTCCTGTCCATTGTTATAACATTCCAGCCCAATAATCTCAGATTCTGATCAATTGTTGGAACATTCCAGTCTAATGTTCTCGGATTCTGACCTCTCCTCCCCCTTCTCTCTGGATCTGCTTTTCCTTGTTAGTGCTGTCGGTGATGCTCCCGCTCATACTCTGGCAAAACACATTGAATGGAGCCCATTTATCATTCGAAGATACCTTCCACTGGGATAATTACAAAACATGGAGATTGACATTAATCACAGTCACTGAGAAAACAGGTTCAGTTAACCCCTTCCTTACATAACATCTCAAAAAAGGGAATATTTACTCAGTCTGGATGGAATGGATGACGGTTTCTGACGGATGGAATATACTTCCTTGTTTTTTTATTTTTTCCTTGTATGTGGCAGTATTTGCAGAGCACTGCAGGGCTGTATGTGTCCCACTCTTCGTATTAAGGGGACAGAGATAAAATGACTGACCAGCTGCAAACGATGCCTGGTGGGGACATTTCTGGATACATTAACAAAAGGGGGAAAGTAAGGATTGCAGACGCTGCAGATCAGAGTCGAGAATATGGTGCTGGAAAATCACAGCAGGTCAGGCAGCATCAGAGGAGCATAGAAATTTCTTGTTTAAGCTCTTCATCAGGAATGAGTCTTGTGGCCCAAGGGTACTGAGAGACAAATGGGACGGGGATGGGGTTGGAGGAAGGTAGATGAGAATATGATAAGTAGATGAATTTGTGATTAGAGGTGATATGTCTGAGTGGAGGGTGGAGTGGATAGATGGGAAGGAAGAAGGACAGGGACGACACGTCATGAGGGAGGTGCTGAGTTGGAAGGTTGGATCTGGGACAAGATGGTGGAGTGGAAATGAGAAAACTGGTGAAATCCACATTGTTCCCATGTGGTTGCAGGGTCCCAAGGCAGAAATGAGTGGTGGAGGAGCCCAAGGAACTGCATGTCCATGACAGAGTGGGAGGGGGAGTTAAAGTGTTCAGCCAAGAGCTGGTGGGGTTGATTGGTGCGGTGTCCCAGACATATTCTCTGAAGCGTTCCACAGGTTGGCGTCCTGTCTCCCCATTCTTTTTTTTGCGATTGATCATATTGTTCATATCTGGCAGGATACTTTCAATTAAAAGCAGACACTAATAACAAAATGTGAAGAGCTATGGGGACAAGACAGGAGACTAACAGTAGAGATACAGTCATTCCAAGCTGGAAGAGACAATGGGCTGAGTTTCCCCCACTTTTGCTCTAAATAAATCTGTGATATGGAATCAAAGCCTTTGGAGAGGGGGTAGACAAACTAGTTCAATGAAGGACACAGAGTGCTCCATCATCAATGATCTATTCCTAATATCTCATGAAATTTCAGCTGGCTCTGAAATGTCTTTTCAAGCAAAGTGGATTTCCTGAGATTTACAGGGTATTCAAAAATATTCTTTTTTTCATTTGAATCCTAAAGAAGAAACAGATTTCGGCCCTAACACAGGTGTCCCAGACCCACGAACTATAATAGGGACAGAAAAGGACTACATTGTCCATATATAACCAAATTCAACATGTAACCCTGTCAAGAAACATGAAATATAGTGATACAGAAACATGAAATGCAAACAGAAAATGGTGGAGAAGCGCAAAAGATGAGGAAGTATCTGCAGAGAGAAACAGAGTTAATACATCGAAAATGATGTGACACTGTTCTGAAAAAGTCATATTGGAATCAAAGGTTAATTCTGTGTATCTCTGCTCAGAGGGTGCCAGGCAGGCTGAGTTTCCCTCATTCGATTTCTTTTTTCTTTCTGAACTGTGACAAATTGATTGATCTGAACGATATAAGCAAAGCTGCTATCTCAGTTGAATCTCGAATAATTTGTTATGGACATTAAATGAGAAATTATAAAGTTCCTACGTTTCACAGGGCTCTAAATAGCGATGACGTATTGCATTGTGAGAAAAAACCATTGTGAGACAATGTCTTTTGCATATGTACATCTTGGATATTCTGTGAAGAGGTCACCCAGTCTACCTTTAGTTTCCCCAATGTAGAGCAGACCACAATGTAAGCAGCAAATGTAGTAGACCGGATTGTGGAAAATTTTGTAGGATGCTGCTTCACCTGGGAAGTATGTTTGGCCGCTTGGATAGTGAGGAGGGAGGAGGTAAATGGAAAATGTAATACCTCCGGCAGGGGAACGTGAAGTTGACCTGTGGTGGGGGTGGGGGAGGTTGGGGGAATTGTTGGGAATGAATAAAGAGCGGACCATGTGTCCTGGAGGAAATGGTCCTTCAGAAGGGGGAAAAGGGAGAGGAGTCAAATATGTGTCTAGTGGTCGCATCTTACTGGAGGTGGGGGAAATGCGGACTGATGATCCTCTGCATGTGAACGCTAGTGGGTTGATAGGTAAAGACAAGGAGAACTCGAACACTTTTGCGGGAGGGAAGAAAGAGGCTGAGGAGGTGGGTGCAGGAGATGAGTCGGAACAGGTTGAGAGCCCTGTCGATAGCAGTGCTGGGGATTTCTCGGGTGAGAAAGAAGGTGGACATTTCAGACGCCACATTTTTGTAGTTGACATCATCAGAAGCAATGCAGTGGAGATGGAGGAACTGAGATAATGGAATGGAAACTTTGCAGGAAACAGGGTGTGAGGATGCGTACTCAAGGTAGCTGTGGGAGTTGGTGGGTTAATACTGGATATCAGTGGCCGGTCTATCCCCAGAAGTAGAATGAGAGATGTCGAGGAAAGGAAGGGAGGAGTCAGAGATAGATCAGGTGAAAGTGGGAGGGGCGCAAATTGGAAACGATGAACTTTTCCAATTCTGGACAAGAGAGAGGAGCAGCAGATATGATATCATCTACGTATCGAAGAAAGAGTTGCTGGAATAGAACTGGAACAAGGAATGGTCTACGTACCCCATGAGGGAATAGGTATAACTTGGGCCCATGTACATATCCATGCACCCCCTCTGTATGGCAGGAACAGGCTGAAGCAATGAGTCTGCCCAGGCAGTTCATTTTGTGGATTTTCAGGAGGAGATAAAAGCGAACCCTGCTGTCAGAGGATAATCAGCTTTTGGACTGTTAGGTGCGGGTGATTGTGTGTGTGTTTGGGGTTTGGGGGGGCGAGTGGGTGGGAATCTCCAGATGAAATGTGGTCAGATGTAGTTAATAAAATAACCTGATGTGTCATGGTAAGGTAATGGACAAGCAGGTGAAATTTGGAGGTATCTGAGAGCTGTCATTCAGCCTCTGAAATGTAGAGGTGAGTCCACCAGACTACAGCAGCACCGCCCTTATCGGCAGAATAACATAGTCAGGGTTGGATCTAAGCATACAGCATGCATTCTGTTCAGAGGGTGATAGGTTGGATAGGGTGAGGGGGATACAGAGAATTTAAGACAACCAAACTCCCATGGAGCGTCCTCAATGAACAGATTGAGTTCAAGTAAACGCCAGAGGAATGGGTCCAGGTAGAGGGAGAGTGTCGGAGCTGGGCGAAGGGTCTATGGGATGGGGAGTGTACTCTTGCACAAAGAATGGGACACCGAGGAGAAGACGGTGGAAGAGGAATTCAACATTATGTCGTGCCTGAAATTCATTAAAGTGGGGGCACAGAAGGATAAAGCTGAGACCTTTGCTGAGTACAGAACATTCAGCATTAGAGCGTGGAAGGTTAGGAGGGATAGTGAATACACGACAGGAGGTGGGCTTGAGGGAGGGGATGGACTCAGATTACAGGGCATGGGGGGGCGGGGGGGGGGGGGGCGGGTGGCAGGTTCCAGAAGCTCATAGGCATATCTAAGTTATTCCATCTTGTGGGCCTCGTATATCTGGCAAGCATGGCCAATGAGCTGGAGAACGTAGTAGAATTGGGGAATGGTGCAGCCTTGAGCCAATGTGATGTGACGCTGTTGAACAGAGAAAATGTATATCTCAGTGGCAATGACACCGCACGACCAGTTCTCAGAAAGTAAATGATTGAAAATAATCGGAATCATTATCTTATCGTAATGCAATGATTTCATTGGGGTGACACTCATCCAGCAAGGTCTTACTTTTCTGAGATTTTAGACCAAACTCTGAAAACAGAATGTATCTTGATGTTATTAATAAGACAAATCCATCCATGGCTTTGGAAGGCACTAGCAAGAGCAGAGTTTATTTGCCATTCCCAATAGCTCTAGGGAAGGTGTCATTATTCATTGAGGAAATTACCAGCACAGAATTTCCTCCGATTCCCGTTGACTACATTTTCCTGAGGGTCAATGATGTTGCAAGATTCAAATACTACTTTGATGGCAAGGGAAGTTACTCTGATCTCACCTCAACTGACATTGGAAAATCAGTTAAAATACAAAAGAGAAAAAGGATAGAATACGGCATATTTGAACAATGTGGTCACTGTCCTCGCAACGTTTAAGGACAAACAGATGCATGGACTTCTGATTCTGAGGAGAGGTTTTTCCTATTTGGGATGAGGCTGTTTGGTTAAGCGCTGTGACAGAGAGACAGAAAAAAAGTTCCAGTCTCTATGGGGAAAAAGCACCCTATTCACGGTGCATTGGACAAGGATAGACATACACGATTGTCTGTTCCTATTGGGCATTGATCGTCTCAATCTCATCATTCACTGATGATCAATAGCAGCACAGAAGCCAGCAGCTCCCATCATCACAGTGGAAAGCAAAAAGGGTCAGGGATGGCCAGTGGAAGTGGGAGTAACTAGGGAAATGGTGTAACTTACAGTTGGAGTGGCAGAAGAAGGGTGTGAACACATATCATCAGTGGAAGAGAATGTGGCAGCAGAAGGGGTAGTGCAAGGGAAGTAGGAGTGTAAAGAAAGAGTAGGAAAGGGAGGAAGAATGGCTAATGAAGTTTTAGAGACTAGGCAAACCTAGCTTTTGGAAAAGTAAGGTTGGGTGGAAACCACGACTGTTCAGGAAAATTAGGAACTGATTCGATTGAAAATTAAGTTTAGATGTACTTCTTTTTCTATCACTTGATTCTTTATCAGATTGTACATTTACTCTGTAGTTTTGTATCTCTATCAAATGCAGGTGACGTGTTTTTTTCTCCCCTGGTGTTTGTCTCAACATTTTTGAATTTTTTAACAGTATGGATTTGCTTCCAATTCAAGGTAGACATGAGAATATGATTTGATCTCCTGCAGTTTGTCCATAACATAGAATTTAATTGAATAATTATCCTCATCACATTGTCTGATTCAAGCAATGAGTCTGTGTCCATCCTGCAGATGAAACATTTCTTCAGTTCTGACTATTGTTACAAAGAACAGTACCACACCAAAGGCTAATATTCCAGTTCAAGGTGCCAAACCATAGTTCATTCTAAATTAGTTACAAGTTTTATGAATAAGACATGTTGAGGGACAGAATGTAAAAGGTGAATTTAACTTTGTGTCGCAATTTGCAGCACACTCATAATAGGTGTTAACTACATCACTCTGTAAATTTCTCAAAATAAGAGCAAGAAGAGACTGAATGTTTTAATTATTCCTTTGTGAATAACATCTGGAGAACAGGAAGGAAATCAAGGTTTGTTTTTGATATTCATAAATGATGATGGTGAGAATGTGGAACATGGATGGCAGTGGAATGATAACTAGTGTTGGGGATGACACAAAGATTAGCCGGGTGCTTCACAGTGAGGAGGAAAGGGTTAGACTACAGGACGATGTAAACAGATGATTTCTATATCCAGATTAATGGCCGATGAAGTTTAACACGGATAAATGTGAGTGGATGCACATCTGAATTAACAAGACAAGTGAATTCTCAAACTTTGAACGGCGAGGGCTAAACTTGCTCCTTTTTTTTCTTTGCAGCAGGGAAGGTTGAGGAGGGAACATGGTACAGGGATACAAGAGCATAAGGGGTATGGAGAGGATGAACAGACAGCAGCTGTTTCCTTTACTCGAAGGGTCAAAAACAAGCGGAAACACACTTAAAGTGAAAGGCAGGGGAATGAGAGAGGATTTGTACAGTCTGTATTGAACTGAGAGGGCGGCATAGACATAGAATATAAAGTTCCTATGTGTGGAAACAGGCCATTGGGTCCAACGGCCCAACAAATCCGCACTGACCCTCCAAAGAGTAACCCACCCAAACACGTTCCTCCTATATTTACCCCTGACTAATGCATCTTACCTACACATCCCTGAACAATTTGGGCAATTTAGCATGGCCAATTCACTTAACTGCACATCTTTGGATTGTGGGAGGAAACCGGAATACCGAGAGGAAACCCACGTGGACACGGGGAGAATGTGCAAAATCCATACAGGCAGTCCCCCGTGGCTGGAATCAAACCTGGGTACCAGCGCTCTTAGGCAGGTGTGCTAACCACTGAGTCTCCGTTCTGCCGCTGGTGACATGTATTTGGAATGCATTTCCTTGGCGGGTGATTGATCAGGTAATGTCACAAACTTTTTTAAAAAGCCTTTGGATATGTACTTGGTGGTGCAGGCTCGCATTTTCATTCAATTATTGTCTGTGGTGGCAGCTACGAACACTCAGATATATTCTGAAGCAATAGCTAATGGCAGATCTAGTTTGTTCCATTGACTGAACTCAGTAAGTGAGCCTCCAGTGAAGTGCTGGTGTTATCTCCCACTTTCTATTTAAATGTTTCGGATTCCTTGAGTTGGTAATGCAATTTCCTGTGTCTATGATGTCATTTCCGGCCCTTTTTCTCAAAGGATGGTAGATGGAGTCAAAATTGATGTGGTTGTTGATGGAGGTCCGGTTGGAATATCATGTTTCTAGGAATTGCTGTGCTTGTCTGTGATTGGCCTGTCCCAGAATGGATATGCAGACCTAGTCAAGTTGCGTACTTCCTCATCAGTACGTAAGAAATTAGTGTTGGGATCATGTCTTTTGTAGCTAATTGATGTTCAGAAAACTGACCACTAGTTTTCTGCTTGTTTTTCCGTGTAGTGTTTGTTACAGTTCTTGCAAGGCTTATTGTTCCTGGAGCAGAACAGACAAAGATGTGAATTTATTGCGGTGCTCAAAAGTATGAAAAATGTTGCAGAGTAGAAAAAGAATACTCTATGAGTTGGCATTACAGCATTAAGGAATTCTAATTTCAAGGTTGTCAGCAAAAGAGCTAGGAGTGAAATAAGCAAAACATCTTTATTTAGAAAGTTGTTACGAATTGGAATTGACCGGCTGGGAAAGTTGTGGATGAAGATTCAAAAGAGAACTGGATATACATTTGAATTTAACGGGCAAAAGAGAGAGGGCTGGCAAATGGGGGGGGTGCTTGGGAGACATTTTGAAGCTGATTCATACATAATGGCCAATGGCCTCCTCCTGTACTTTAACGTTTTGTACTCTAATATGTGCCAGCTGTGAACAGTATCCAATTATTTCACTGTGTAAATGCTCGCAAAAATCTCATTATTTGGTGCAGCATAAGCATTTAAAATGCACGTATTGCAAGGTCAGTTTCATTATGAAATCTAATGATTGCTCAGAACATGAATATTTTACATGTTGTATTCCAATTACTAAAACAAATATATCATTGCTTTGTCACAAAACTCTTTGGAAAGCTCTGACTTTTCATTGATACGATATTATGTTTGTTGCTTTTTTTCACTCTCCACATTTCATATTAAACATCATTCATTATAAAAATTGGAAGTTTTCAAATTATTACTCTCTAAAATTTGATAACACAAATAATTTATTTAGTTTAATATTCACAGTCCATATTGAATAATTGCCATTTTTAAATTGCTATGAAATAGCTGAAGATCGTACATTTCAGTGAGAAATTAAACTGATTGTTTATATATAAAATGTATGAAAACGCTAATTCTGTTTGTATGTTCAATCGTTTGCTCACTCTGAACATGTAATCATTCAGAAGCCAACCACATTAAAAATATTGGAGTGGCAAAACATAGCTTTGAATCCTAACATTCTGTGTGCAATTCTGATGACAACAGTTATGTTCCTTCTTCGATAAAATAAGATGTACTTATTTTTTTCTGTGTGAGAAAATCTTGACAGGAGTTATATTTTAGTTTCATAAATATAGAATCAACGTAATTGATTTAAGAGATTATAGTTCAGTTGAATGATTATCGTTCACATCTTATTTTTGCCCAATTCATGAAATATAGCTGACATCCGATTATTGTTCGGGTCAGTAAACTCAACACCTTGCAATGAGCTACGCTGAAATTTGCTTCAAATAGATCTGAAATCATTTACAGTGTTATTGGACCTCACAGCTGCCTGTGATACACAGAGACTCAGTGGTCTGTTTCAATATCTGTGTATTGAGCATCTAACCTGGGTCAGGGCAGTCAGTCAAACATTACTTCAAAACAAATAATTTGGAATCCACCTTGGGCAGGTGGAGAACCCGCCAACAGACTATCACTGGTCTCAGTGTAGGTACAAATGTTGTCCAGGTTAAATACTAATGGCTGACCAGCAACCAAGTTTTAAAATTCATCTTCATCAGAGCCTGGCCCAGAGACCAGACGTGTAGACATGGAAAGCCAGAATCACACCATACAAGTTACCTATGGTGATGAAGTCTGATCTGTCTCCCAGACTCCATACATCTGCACCCCGGATCAGACATGGGTGAAGACGTTAACAAGTTGACAAACTATTGCAGTGCCTTGTGTCTCACAAAGAAACCTCTAAATCCATATCCAATAAATGTCACCTTCACATTCTCCAGTATCAAAATACAATTGTACATCTCTGTGAATGGTCAGAGATTACGACATGGATCACCCAGTAGAATGTATGTGAAGTAGCCAGCAGCAAACGGCAATCCAAAATCACATTAATAACTGAACTTGGCGAATTCCGTCTGGTTTAAATAACCACACATATCATACTGGCTTTCAGGTGACTGTAACAATGCACACCATAACTGGAGGTTTTGGCCTTACACCCCTCCAAAGCTTCCTGATGTCACACATCACTCCCTCACACACTCAACAATCGATGAGAATCCACAAGCTGGGTGAAACTGGAAACATAGAACAGCGCAGCACTGCGCTGGCCCTTCTGCCTTTGACGTTCTGTCGACCTTTTATCCTACTCAAAGATCAGACTAACCTACATACCTTTCATTATACTATCATTCATGTGCCTATGCAATTAAATATCCCTAACATAGCTGACTTTAATACAACTGCTGGCTGTTCCTTGCACACACCCAACATTCTCTGTGTAAAGAACCTACCAAAGAAGGCTACCCTAAACCTTCCTCCAATTACCTTAATATCATACCCCCTCGAGAGCCATTTCCACCCTGGGAGAAAGTATCTGGCTATCCAATCTATCTGTGCCTCTCATAATCTTGTACACCCCTGTCAAGTCACGCTCCATTCTTCTTCGTTCCAATGAGGAAAACACCCTAGCTCCCTCAAATTTCTTTGTTAGACATGACCTCCAGTCCAGACAGCATCGCCTCAGCAGCCTCACCAAAGCTTCCATCATTCATATAACAAGGCAACCAGAAATGCTGACAATATTCTAAGTGTGGACTCACTAGGGCTCCATAGAGTTACAGCGTAACCTCACAGCTCTTAAACTCAATCCCTCGGCTAATGACCACATCAACCGCCTTTTTAACAACCTTATAAACCTGGGTAGCAACTTTTTGGGAGCTATACCATGGACCATATGATCCCCCGTTCCTCCACAATGTAAGAATCCTGCCTTTAACCCTATATTCTGCATTCAAATTCGACATTCCAAAATGAATCGTATCCCACTTTGCCATATTGAACACCATCTGCCACTTAGCAGCCGAGTCCTGCATCCTGTCAATGTCCTGTTGCAAACTACAACAGCCCTCCACACTATCAACAATTCCACCAACCTGTGTTAAATCATCAAACTTACGAACCTACCCTTCCACTTCGTCATCCAAGTCATTTATCAAAATCACAAACAAAAGAGGTCCCAGAAACGATCCTTACGGAACACCACTGCTCACTTAGTTCCACACTGAATACTTCCCATTTACCACCACTCTCTGTCTTCTATGGGCTAGCCAATTCTGTATCCAGACAGATAGGACTTCCTGTATGCCATGCGTCCTTACTTTCCGAATGAAACTACCACAGGGAAGCTTATCAAACACCTTGTTAAAATCCATGCACTCGCCATTCACTGCTCTACCTTCTTCAGTGTGCTTAATCCCATCCTCAAAGAATCCAGTAAGAGTTCTGAGGTATGACCTGCCTCTCACAAAGCTAAGCTGACTATTTCCAAATCAGACTATGATTTTTCAGAATCCTCTCCAAGACTTTGCCAAATACTAATGTAAAACTGACTGGTCTGTCATTCTCAGGACAATCTCTGTTTCCTTGCATGAACAAGGGAGTAACATTTGCAACCCTCGAACCATGCGAGGCTACTCCAATGGAGAGTGAAGACGCAAAGACCATCGCCAAAGGCACAGAAATATCTTCTCTCCCTTCCTGTATTAACCTAGGGCGTTTCCCTTCTAGCCAAGGGATTTATCTATCCTTATGTTTGTACTTCAATCTGTCTGTATTTCACCTCAACTTGTTTACTCCCTGTCCCACCAACTGATTGACTGCTTTCCATTTCAGGGCTCTGTACAGTGCTGCCTTCCTAAACAAGTATGGTTCCCAATATCATTTGTATTATGGAATGGAAAACATGGGAGGGGCAGATGTCGAAAGCTTTGACTCTGCTGCTCCTCAGATGCTGCCTGACTAGCTGTGCTTTTTCAGCGCTACAATTTTCGACTCTGATCACCAGGATCTGCAGTCCTCACTTTCTCCATTACTGAGGGCTGTCCCCTCTGCACACTGAGCAGGGAACTAATCTGCAGAAACTCGTTGTACCTGGATCTGACTGTTCAATTCTGGAAAGTTGCATTTGATGAGCACATTTACTAAAAACGAAATTAAAATTCAACAAATATTTATTCAGTCACAGATTTACAGTTTTGGTTCATGAATTGGACAGCTTGATAACGAGCAATGATTGACTGAAGAACTCCGAAGTACAGAGAGTTCCAAGTGATATATTGCAGGTCGGATGTGCTTCACCTTAATGCAGGTAATATTATCAGACAGACAGATATGATAAGGAAACGAGGTGACATGTAGAAGTCTGACATGTTTGCTGTTTCTGATATGTGTTTGAGGGAAGTCAGGGCTGACAACGCAATACTCTGTGGTACCAGAGTATTGCGTTGTCAGTGAGGAGAAAGTGAGGACTGCAGATGCTGGAGATCAGAGCTGAAAATGTGTTGCTAGAAATGCGCAGCAGGTCAGGCAGCATCCAAACAGCAGGAGATTCGACATTTTCTGGTCCTTAGATGCTGCCTGACCTGTTGCGCTTTTCCAGCAACACATTTTCAGCAGTACCTGAGCTATATTCAGGACAGGAGAGAGGGTCAAAGTGGAGGTGGTGTTGCCTTATTAATTATGGAGTAAGTTACTGGCGTAAGAAGGGACAATATCTTGAAAGGATCTTTTAATGAGGTTTGGTGGTTAGAGCTCAGGATCAAAACCATTACAGAAACACTGCTAGGGATATATTATTAGACCCCCAGATAAAGGAAAGTACGAGAGCAGGTATATAACCAAGTTATTAAGGTAGTGAAAACAATAATAGGATCATTATATTCAGGCATTTCAATTCCAAACATTCATTCGGTCAGTGATAACTTTTTAAGAGAGGACAGGTGTTTTGAAATTTATTCCAGAGAACTTCTTATGTCAACATAGAGCAGATACAACAATGGGCAGTGCAGTGCTGGCCTCACTGTGGGGGACGAAGCCAGTCAGCTGTTCCAGGCAGAAGTGGGAGAGCATTATAGGACCAGTGACCGTGATATCACATATTTTGACTTTGCTAAGGAAAAGGCCTCAAAAATGTTAGAAAAATAAGAGTTTTTGGTTGGGGGAGACAGATTTTATGGAAAACAAATACAGGATCTGGGCAAAGTGCAATTGTTTCTGGGTGAAACTGTAGCAGAACAAGTTGGGGCGGGGGTTGGGGATCATTTCATTAAAATTGAATTGATGACATTTTCGGCCCAGCATGTTACACCGAAGATAAAATTTAGGAAAACAAACCCAGAGAACCTCAGATGTCGACACAAATTCCGAACAGGATGAAAAAGGAAAGAGAAGCTTAAAGCAGGTACCAAATGAGCAGGTCAATGAAAGTCCTAAAAGAATATAGAAAGTAGAGGGCTAAATTTAAAAAGTCAGTGGAAGAGCAGAAGGAGGGGTGATAAAACATTAGCGGGTAAGATTAGCAAGAATCCAAAGTCATTTTTTGGGGTTTATTAAGGGGAAGAGGATAGCGCGGGAAAAAAAAATGGGAGTATTAGGGACTAAGGGAACAGCCTGTTCACAGAGCGAGCGAATATGTTAAACACATCCAACGAATCGTTCTTCATTTTTAGGAGCTGAGGAAGAATTGGAAGTTTATAGAGTGGACAAATCACCAGATTTAAGATCACCAAGTCTCACATCAGTGAGAGGGAAACAATTGTAGAAAATTCGGAGGACTGTTGCGGCTGGATCATTAAATCTCTTCAAGGCTGAGACAGACAGATTTTTATACACGTGTTACGGGGAAATTGCAGGAAAGTGGAATGGGGTATTATTAAAATTAATATAACAAAATCGAAGGAAAAGCAGACTCAGTGAGCGGACAGACATCTTGTTGCCCCTATTTCTAATGGTGTTCTTTTCCAATAGCCCTGTATTCACAAGAACATCAACCTCTCACTATGGAGTGAGACAGTGTTTGGAATGCAATCGAGGGATTCAAGGAATTCATAAACGCGATACTAATATACAGAAAGTACAAGAGGACTGCGATAATACAGATTGCCTGTCGGGGTGAAGATTTGCATCGACACAGTCACCAATACCAGAAGGAAGACCTCAACAAGACACTCTGCAAGGCCAAGCAGAGACCTGCACTAGGAAGAAGGTAGCCAGTGGCCAGGTGTCAAGGAGTGCTGAAAGCCCAAACACTACATCATTGTAGTGTCTTCTCCCTTCCCTTACCAAATCTAAATGTGGAGGGATAGACAGACATGCTGTTGTAGCAGAGTAAGCAGTAAGGCTTTGACACAAGAGGCTTCAGACAACAGCAGCTCAGCAAAACTTACCGGTAAACTGAAATAAAGTCCTTTTCACTCTATTGTTACATCAGTCTAGATCGCAGTTAGGGCAGCCGCACGTTCCTCTTGTGGAGATTTCTGCCGGCCCTGATGGCTACACGTGTGGGCACTGCACCCAGCTTCAGCTCCTGGGCTACCATGTTAGGGAGATACGCTGGGGGGCACGGTGGCTCAGTGGTTAGCACTGCTGCATCAGAGCACCCGGGACTAGGGTTCAAATCCTGTCTCGGCCAACTGTCTGTGTGAAGTTTGCACGTTCTCCCCGTGTCTGGATTGGTTTCCTCTGGGTGCTGCGGTTTCCTCCCACAGTCCAAAGAAGTGTCGGTTAAGTGAATTGGTCATGCTAAATTGCCTATAATGTTGGTGTAGGGGAATGGGTCTGGGTGGGCTGCTCTTTGGTGGCTCGGTGCGCGGACTCGTTCGACCAAAGGGCCTATTTACACACTGTAGGTAATCTAATTTATGATGCACTCAGTGAGATACTGAGAAATTCGTAGTTAAGTGCTTTAGTTTAGTGGCCACATCCAAGACACGCCTCTAGTTATGTTTCTTTAATAACTGTAATATTCCAGACCAACGTTCATCGCCCTAAGTTCATTTGCCTTACCTGTCGGCTCTGTTCGCGTTTAAATAAACACAATTTAATCCAACATGCGTTCATTTCTTCCTGTCGTGTTCCAGGCAGAGAGTAGTTGGGCGACCACTAGGAATCGCAAAGGGTGCAGGCAGGGGGGCAGGAATCCCCTGTGCCCATTCCTCTCGATAACAAGTAGACAATTTTTGATTGTTGGGGGCGATGTCCGTTCAGAGGAAAGCAGCAGTAGCCAGGCTGGTGGTACTACCACTGCCTCTGGCGAACAGGACGTTAAAGATATCAGGGTCGATTATTAGAGAGACAGATCGGAGATTCTGTGGCCACAAACGGGAATCCAGGATGGTGGGCTACCTCCAAGGTGCTGGGGTCCAGGATATCTCCAAGTGGCTGTAGAACATTCTCAAGGGGGTGGGTGAGCAGCCAGAAATCAGTTGGCACAAATAATACTCGTAGAAATATGGGCGAGGTCCTGCAGCGTGATTACAGAGAGCTGGGAGAAACATTTAAAAAAAAACCTTGACAGTGGTAATCTCCTGAGAGGGAGATTACCATCCGAGACATGCATTGGAGGGGACACCGTTATCTTGGCTGCCAGGTTTGCAAGTGTTACAAGGGTGTGTTTAAACTAGATTGACAGGAGGTGGTATCCTAAGAGCATGGGGGCAAGTGCGAGGCTGAAGGTGATAGAGTAATCAGAAATAGTTAGCTGGAAAACGACAGATAGAAAGTACTGCCTTTTGGATTAAATTGCATCTATTTTAATGCAAGAAGGCCTACAGGTCAGGCCGATGAACTCAGGGCGTGGATAGGTAGGTGGGACTGGTATATTATCGCCATTGCACAAACATGGCTAAGTGATGGGTAGGACTGACAGCTTAATGTGCCAGGGTACATATGCTTTAGGTGAGACAGAGATGGTGGAAGGAAGGGAGGGGAGTTGCATTTCTCATTAAGGGGAGTACCATAGCAGTAAGCGGAGATAAAATAACTGATGGATCACCCACTGAGGCTTTGTGGGTGGAGTTAAGAAGTAGTAAGGGGTTGGTGAGGTGATTGGGAATGTACTATAGGCCCCCAAAGAGTCAACAGGAATGAGAGTAACAAATATGCAGGGAGGGAGGGAAGACCTGCAGGAGCAATAGGGTCATCAAAATAGGGGATTTTAATTTTTCTAATATAGACTGGAACGGCCAGAGTGTTAAGGGATTTAATGAGATAGAATCTGTTAAATGCGTCAGGAAAGTTTTCTCAAGCAGTATATAGAATGTCCTACTCGGGAAGGGGTAAAACTCGAAATTTTCAAATGTAGGGGGTAGTGTAATTTTTAAACGGTTAGCTGCATTTTAGTCTTTTCTACCTTATAGTAAACACAAGTGCCTTATAGTAAACACAAGCAGACACTCGAAACCGGTGCCGGACCTCCCCCATGTTTTTATGAATGAAACAATTGTAACAATTTCCTCGATAGCTGAGAGACCGCCCTTAACCACAGTTGTACAACATCATCCATATAAGGAAAGAACGGGGAACTCGAACACTGATTGGCCAAGTGAGTAACAAAATAATCGCAGGCACCAGAACCCAAATAAGGAAAACAGTGGGGAACCCTAGCACTCATTGGTCAAGACAGCAGTAGGAGACCCAGCCCACATTTACGTGTATATAATGTGTGGAGATTATTATGCATATGTGTGTACCATTTGCACCCGACTTTGCAAAGTTGAATGAAAAGTTTTGGACAGACTCCTCCGTGTCTTTGTTCCTGGGAAGGGAAATAAAAGTGCCGGAGATGGGGCTGGACAGCCGCATATCTCGTACAATTGGGGGCTCCTCCGGGATAAAATAATTATTGCCGGGGGGGAAGTCTCTTCGGCTCACGGATCAAGCCTGATCATAACAAAGACGCGTCTAGTATATATTTATACTTCTCACTGATCAGCTTGGTCTGTCGGCCGTCGGCCAAGAGAGGATGTGACCCGGCTCATTTAAAAATAATTTTGAATCCTGGAAAAGGAACACACGGACGAGTGTTGGGACGACCGGTTAGTGACTATACACGGGGGTACACACATTTAAAAGGGCCAGACAACTCCGTGCACGGATCAAGGTAAGAGATTTTTTTTGTTCTTCCTTGTTGGCCACGTGGTTTTGACGGTCATCTGTGAAAACGCTTTAGGCGTTTAAGACCAGGACCGAAGATAAGCCACGGGAAATTGTGGTTTTGACGGTCATCTGTGAAAACGTTTTAGGCGTTTAAGACCAGGACCGAAGATAGACCATGGGAAATCAGACTTCTAGATTTACTAAGGAGAAGTCAGGGAACTGCAAATGGAAAAGAAAAACCCCCCGATAGTCCATTAGGTCGGAAGTTAAGTCTATGGACGGACAGTAGTAGAACAAAGGACTTAAAGAAAGAGACCATGATAAAATATTGTTTTATATGGACCAAAGAACCTATCCGCGCCCCCTCGGTAGTTTGGCCCGAGTATGGGTCTGATGAAGACTGGGTGTGTCAAATCCTAAATGTATATGTTAACAGAAAACAACCGTTTAACCCAGAAGAGAGCAAATACGCCGCCGCCTGGTTGGCGGGCGATAGCGAGAGTCCCACACGTCTCTATCCTCTGATTCCCCAAACAGACCCGAGGAAGCCCCAGAAGTCTTGGGACATCCTCACCGACGGTTTGCCACCGTCTGCCCCGCCACCGTATATACCACCCGCGCACGACCAGGCGCACGACCAGGTGCACGACTAGGCACACGACCAGGCGTCCAGCGCGGACCTCCCTCCTGCGACGGATAAATCCGATTCCCAGCAGGCTACGACCAGTGAGGCAGGGACTGCTGGGGGGGGGGGGGGGGCACAGGAGGGGGCGCAGAACCCACCCCAGGCACTAGGAAATCAGTCCGACTCGAGATGCGGAAAGGTCGAGAAGAGGAATTGAGAGCTGGGAGGAGTGACAATATTGAACAGCTGAACCCCTTACGAGAGGTGCCGTTTGGGAACGAACGGACTGGGTTCGTAGTACAACCTTTAAATTCTGGGGATATCCGGCAACTCCGTAACAAACTACCCCGTCTGCTGGACGACCCCATCAGTGTGGGAATACAACTGGACCAATTTCTGAGGCCCAGTATATACACATGGGCTGAACTGCAGGCCATGATGAGAATACTATTTAATTACGATGAAATTGTTATGATCCGGAATAGTGCAATGGCCATTTGGGATAGGGAGCATCAGGACGGCCCTCAGCGTGGAGAGCAGAAGTACCCCTTAGAGGACCCCCGGTGGGATCATAACGACGACGGGGGACGGGCCAATATGACAGATCTCAGAAGCCTTATAATCAGGGGGATCCAAAACTGCGTGCCCAAACAGCGGAATTAAGCGAAAGCATTCGAAGTTGGACAGAAAAAGGATGAATCCCCGAGTGAGTTTTTAGACCGTTTGCGGGAGTCCATGCGAAAGTATTCAGGTTTAGACCCCGATGGGGAAATAGGCAAGGGCATGCTTAAGGTGCACTTTGTGACTAAGTCATGGCCTGACATTCAGAAGAAATTACAGAAAGTGGAGGATTGGGCTGAAAAAGATGTTGAGAATTATTACGGGAAGCACAGAAGGTGTACGTTCAGAGGGATGTAATAAGGGAGAAACAGAAGACAAAAATGATGGTGGCAGCTGTATGGGAAGCTTGTAAATCCACCGGAATGGGGGAGGGAGGTTATGGGGTGGAAAGAGGAATGTCGAAGAAAGGTTGGAGAGGGAGAGAAGCGAGACGGGGCAGAAGTGAGAGAGGAGGATTTTATGGATTTGAGCGCCTCCAATGGCCGGATGTTACCATTGCGGGAAACTGGGACACTTCAAAAGGGATTGTCCCGAGTTTAAAAGGAAAAGAGAAGGGATGTATGAAATGGAGCGTGAACAAATGGATTAGGGAAGTCAGGGGAGGATCGGAACATGGGCCTACCAAGAACCCCTGGTAAATTTACGGGTGGGCCCATTTAGACAAGATGTTACCTTCTTAGTTGACACAGGCGCCGGCAGGTCCTCAATCCCCCTCCATCCTAGGGGGGTTGGCTTCCAAGCTAAAACATTAAACATTTCAGGAGTTAAGGGTGGGGTTTTTAGTGCGAAAATATTCGAACCACAACCCTTGCGGCTGGAGGAGGAGGAGCTCCAGGTGGAATTCCTTCACCTCCCCCATCTTCCCTATGGGTTGTTGGGACGGGATTTGATAGTCCGTTTCGGATTACGAATAGAAGTGGGAGAAGAGGATGAATTAGCCGTTACCATGTCATACCTTAGTGAGTCCCGATTGACAGAGATAGACCCTAGGGTTTGGGTCGCCAAAGGGAACCGGGGGGGACTCGCAATTCGACCTGTGGAGGTACAATTAAAGCCCCAGAGCCCCGACGTCAGAGTGCGCCAATACCCCATCTCTTGGGAAGGGAGGCAGGGTCTGAAGACAGTTATGGAAGACCTAATAAAAGATGGTTTGGTAGAGCCCTGTATGTCACGATACAATTCCCCCATCCTGCCCGTCCGGAAGTCGGACGGGAGCGACAGAATGGTCCAAGACCTAAGGGATGTAAATAAAATTGTCCAAGTACGGCACCCTGTGGTACCGAACCCATACACTATTCTGGGGCGAATACCCCCGGACCACGGCTGGTTTAGTGTTATAGACTTAAAGGATGCCTTCTGGGCGTGTCCCCTGGACAAGGACAGTAGGGATCTTTTTGCTTTTGAATGGGAGGATCCTGATACTGGTAGAAAACAGCAGTACAGGTGGACCGTGCTCCTCCAAGGATTCACTGAGTCCCCGACTCTGTTCGGGCAGATTCTGGAACAATTATTGGAGGGACTAACCTTGTCCCCGGCCCTTAAGCTTATACAATACGTGGACGATCTCCTTTTATCCGGGCCCACGGAGGAGGACGTCCTACTTGGGACTAATGCCCTGTTAAATTACCTAGCTGAGAAGGGGTTAAGAGTGAGTCAGAAGAAGCTCCAATATGTCGAGAAAGAGGTTAAGTACCTGGGACACTTAATAAGCCAGGGACAGAAACGAATAAGTCCAGAAGGAGTGCGGGCAATAATCGAACTAGGCCTCCCAACGACCAAGAGGGAGTTGCGGAAGTTCTTGAGACTCTTAGGCTATTGTCAGTTATGGATAGATGACTATGCCCCCCTTACTAAAGACTTGTACCTAAAACTCATTGAGGAGGCACTCAATAGAATAAAATGGGAGGAGGAGGAGAAAATGTTAATTGGAATTCTAAAAGAAAAATTGATGACCGCACCTGTTTTAAGCTTGCCGGATTTTAGTAAGACATTTCGTCTCTTTGTGAACTCCAGAAAGGGAACCACTCTTTGAGTATTGACCCAGGATTGGGGGGGAGAAAGGATGCCCGTGGCTTTCCTGTCAAAGATTCTGGATCCAGTCTCCCGAGGGTGGCCGGAGTGTGTCCAAGCGGTGGCAGCCACGGCAAAGCTGGTAGAGGAAAGCAGGAAGTTGACTTTCGGGGCCCCCTTGACAGTCACTACTCCCCACCAGGTTAGAGCCATCCTGAATCAGAAGGCCGGGAGGTGGCTGACTGACTCGAGAATTCTGAAATATGAAGCCATATTGTTAGGCCGAGAAGACCTCCGAATAAAAGTCGGGGGCTGCCAGAACCCGGCGGACTTTCTTTGGAAAGGGGAAGGGGAGGAGGAACTGGAACACTGCTGTTCAGACATAATAGAGTACCAGAGTAAAGTGAGGGAAGATCTGAGGGACACCCCCTTACATGCAGGAAGGCGGTGGTACATTGACGGGTCCTCTCGAGTGATAGATGGGAAAAGACACAACGGTTATGCAGTCATTAGTGAGACTGGTTGGGAATTAGTGGAAAGTGGACGGCTACCGAATGCCTGGTCCGCACAAACGTGCGAATTGTACGCCTTGCACCGGGCTTTGAGGAATTTAAAGGGAATAGCCGGGACAATATACACTGACTCTAAGTATGCCTTTGGGGTAGTACACACCTTTTGGAAGATCTGGAAGGAAAGGGGAATGATAAATAGCAGAGGAAAGGAGTTGGTCCACGAGGAACTAGTAGCCATGATCTTGGAGGATTTGTTGCTGCCACAAGAGATTGCTGTAGTACATGTGAAAGGGCACCAGAAAGACGATAAAATAGAGACCCTGGGGAATCAATTGGCAGATGAACAGGTAAAATTGGCCGGGATGGGGAAGGAAGTAATAAACTGCCTGGTAAGGATTCCCCAGATATCCGAAATTACCGAAGTGCCCACGTTTACTGACAAAGAAGAAATTCTTCTTGTGTCTCTGGGGGGTACAAAGGATAGGGAAGGGAAGTGGACCTTACCCAATGGCCGCCAGCTACTAAATCGACCGTTGACGCGGGACATTATTGCCCGTCTACACCAAGGGGGTCACTGGGGCGTCCAGGCACTGTGTGCTGCTTTCCTGCGCCGATATGCTCACCCTGGTCTGTACACGGTAGCCAAGCAGATCACAGGAGATTGCATTACATGTCGAAAGATTAACAAAAGGGGGCTACGGCAGCATGCAAGACAAGGGGGTAGGAGTCCGGCCTATAGGCCGTTTGGGTATGTCCAGGTAGATTACACTGAGCTCCCCCCCATAGGTCGCCTGAAGTATCTATTAGTAGTAGTAGATCACCTGACAGGATGGGTGGAAGCTTTCCCCACTGCCACGGCAACAGCAACTCAGGTTAGCAAAGTTCTACTCGAACAAATCATCCCACGATTTGGGCTACCCCGCGCTATTGACTCTGACCAGGGGAGCCACTTCACCTCGACCGTCCTCCAGAATGTAGTGCAAGCAATGGGGATTGACTGGGATTTGCACACCCCCTGGCATCCCCCCTCCTCGGGCAAGGTCGAAAGAATGAACCAGACCATCAAAAAGCAGCTAACCAAACTCACTAGTGAAATCGGCCTGCCTTGGACCAAATGCCTACCCCTTGCCCTGTTGCAAATTCGCACCCAGCCAAGGCGGGATTTGGGCGTCTCCCCTTTCGAAATGCTGTTTGGCCTCCCGTTCCATGGGCCGAAGGGGGAACCTCCTGTATTCGTGTCTCGGGATATGTTTGTGCAAAAATATGTGGTGGCTCTGGGGTCTGCTCTATCTCGTTTACGCCAACAGGGACTTTTGGCATAGACGCCGCCCCTCGGGTTTGCGGTGCACACCGTCAAGCCGGGTCAGTGGGTCCTAATTAAAAACTGGAAGCAACGTACCCTCGAACCAACTTGGGACGGTCCCTTCCTGGTACTTTTGACGACCGAAACGGTTGTCCGTACGGCCGAAAAGGGCTGGACACATTACACTCGAGTCAAGGGACCAGTGCCACAACCGACGGAGGATGAACGAACCTCTCTGACAAAGGCAGCTAAGGAACAGAGACCCTGAGAACAAACTAATCGGACTTTGGCGAGTCTAAAGGAACTGTGCCCTCTGGCTACAGGTGTCACGACAAAATGCGGTCAATCGTATTGTTAACTTGCTTTGCCATTATCCTTGGGCTGGGTCATAGTGTGCGTGTTACCCAATTTGGCCTCCGGAAAAAACAAGTGGAGGACCGTCAGTGGTTCTCCATCTCCGTGCTTGCCAACAAGCCAACACAGACATTTAGCTTAGACCTATGTGGGTTGGCGCCCTGTAGGACTAAAAGTGAACTGAATCAAACTAAACGGAACCTAGAGAGAGAAAGGGGATTCCAGGGTCAGGCGTTAGTATTACAATTGCATGGTAGGGAAGGCATACATAGGCCTCCAGCCCCCGGGGTCCAGGCTATGGTGTCAGTTGTCCGTGATCCCATCACCCCTGGACAGGATTGTGGGCAAAATCAGTGCAATCCGCTCTATCTGGCCATAAAGAACTTGGGAAACAACGGGGCGAGCCTTAATGGAACAATACTGGGTCTTAGAGTTGGGGGCCAGGCAGGACAGGAGGGGGTGAAGCTGTGCTGCACGTATATCACGGTCATTGAAGCTGAGTCTGGGGGCTCATCCGCCACCGATGAGCAGGGAAAGATTAGAATAATTGAGGTGACGGATTTGGAAAAGACCTTTGAAATAGAAACGGGATACGGGGAGGCGAATTCCTGGATGGAATGGTTCAAATATACTGTGAGGAGCATGAAAAAGAGTGATTGCTACGCATGCACGGGTGCCCGCCCATTCCCGCTGGGATGGGAGAAACACCCACGAGCCTTGGACTGCATGATAAGGCTGTACCAGGACCGAGAGGCCTGGAACGACTCCACTTGTCGACCCTTGAGTTTGAAGTTTCCCCCCGTCAAGTCTGAGGGGGCGCCCCTCCCGCCATCATTCTCGGGGGTAACGGGTACGCACCAGGCCTGCGTCTCTCGGACGGGACTACAGTGGGACAACGATGTGGGGACATTTGACAAGTGCAGCGGATCAATTCGGCTGGACAATGAAACTACTGGGGGCGGGAATTACTCCCACATTCATGTGCCTAGGGCAGACCTCTGGTGGTACTGTGGTGGGAGGGTTCTGCGACAGACCCTGCCCCAAAAATGGACGGGCACTTGTGCAATCGTTCAATTGGCCATCCCATTCACCCTGGCATTCGAAAAACAAGAGCAACCCCGTTCCAGTGGAAGAACTGAGAGAGCTTTGGAGACCTCTTTCGATGATAACATATATTTAGATGCCATAGGGGTCCCCAGGGGTGTTCCTGACGAGTACAAGGCTAGGAACCAGATAGCGGCGGGTTTAGAGTCGTCACTTTTCTGGTGGGTGACCATCAATAAGAACGTGGATTGGATTAATTATATTTACTACAATCAGCAGAGGTTCATTAATTATACCCGGGATGCAGTGAAAGGAATAGCAGAACTGGACGCCACTAGTTGGATGGCGTGGGAAAATAGGTTGGCCTTAGACATGATGTTGGCAGAGAAGGGGGGTGTTTGTGTCATGATAGGCACTCAGTGCTGCACTTTCATCCCCAACAACACAGCCCCTGATGGGTCCATCACCCGCGCCCTGGATGGACTCACCACATTGGCGGACGAACTGGCCGAAAACTCGGGTATCGACTCTGGCCTCAAGGACTGGTTGGAAGCTTGGTTTGGTAAATGGACGGGGGTAGTCGTTCCCTTTCTTGTCTCATGTATAGTGGTGGCAGGGGTACTCACTGCCCTTGGGTGTTGCGTTATTCCCTGCGTCCGGGGATTAACTGAACGACTGATCGAAACCGCCCTTACTAAGAGGGATGTTCCCTATGGGCAGGTTGAACGAATGAATCTCGAGATGGAACAACGTGAATCCCTCTTGGGCGGGGGTAGTATTAGAGACGGGCAGTTTGATGAACACGCTCGGGAGTTATTAAACGCCCTGGAGAAGAAACTTACTGTTTAAAAATTACAGACCGTAAGAAAAGACACGGGGGATTTGTAGGGGGTAGTGTAATTTTTAAACGGTTCGCTGCATTTTAGTCTTTTCTACCTTATAGTAAACACAAGTGCCTTATAGTAAACACAAGCAGACACTCGAAACCGGTGCCGGACCTCCCCCATGTTTTTATGAATGAAACAATTGTAACAGCTTTCCTCGATAGCTGAGAGACCGCCCTTAACCACAGTTGTACAACATCATCCATATAAGGAAAGAACGGGGAACTCGAACACTGATTGGCCAAGTGAGTAACAAAATAATCGCAGGCACCAGAACCCAAATAAGGAAAACAGTGGGGAACCCTAGCACTCATTGGTCAAGACAGCAGTAGGAGACCCAGCCCACATTTACGTGTATATAATGTGTGGAGATTATTATTAATGTGTGTACCATTTGCACCCGACTTTGCAAAGTTGAATGAAAAGTTTTGGACAGACTCCTCCGTGTCTTTGTTCCTGGGAAGGGCTATGTCGAGGGACAAAACTGGTCCACAGGTTCATGCTCTAACTTGGGGTGTGGCTCAGCTACAGGTAGCTGGGATCAAGGGAATCTCTGGAGGTATATACGAGATACAGAAGTTTACTGAAAAAGGAAATCGGCGAAACGGGGCAAGAAAGAACCTTGGCTGAGAAAATTAGGATGAATCCAAAAAGGTACTTTAAATATATTAAAAGAAAAAGCAAGAACTGCATAGAAAATAGGACCCCTCAAATACCAATGTGTACAAGTATGTGTGCAACTATAAGAGATTTGTGAAGTCCTCAACGAATATTTCTACTCTATCTTTACTGTGGAGAAAGACATGATGACTTGAGAACTTAAAGAAGTTAGTGGTGATATCTTAGGGACAATCCATATCACAGTAGAGGAGATTTTGGACGTACTAGAATGTTTGAAAGTGGATAAATCTCACGGTCCTTACCCGATATATCAAAGAACACCTCAAGGGGCTCCAGAAGAATTTGCGGGGACACTGGCTTATAATGTTGAGGAGAAAGTGAGGTCTGCAGATGCTGGAGATCAAAGTTGAAACTTTATTGCTGGAACAGCACAGCACAGTAAAGATAGAGTAGAAATATTCGTTGAGGACTTCACAAATCTCTTATAGTTGCTTTTTCTTTTAATATATTTAAAGTACCTTTTTGATCATCATTAACCACAGGTGACATCGCGGAAGACTGGAGGATAGCAAATGTTGTGCCCTTATTCAAGAAGAACTGAACAACAACAAAAAAACCTTGGAACTATAGACCAGTAGGTTTAACATCCGTGGCAGGTAAGTTACGTGAGAAGGTTCTGAGGGATAAGATTATATGCATTTAGAAAGACAGGCTTTGCTTTGGAACAAAAAGTGTGGCTTTGTGTGAGGAAGTTTGTGCCTGACAATTTTCTTAAAGTAATTGGATGATGTGACCAGGCAGATTGACTTGGGTGGGGCCGTAGACGTCGAAACATATGATTTTGGAAAAGCACAGCAGATCAGGCAGCATTCGAGGGGCAGGAGAATCTATGTTTCGGACATAAGCCCGTCGTCAGGAACCTCCAAAACATCGATTCTCCTGTTCGTCTGATGCTGCCTGACCTGCCGTGTTTTTCTCGTGCCACACTTTTCTACACTGATCTCCAGCATCTGCCGTGCTCACTTTCTCCAAGGGCGGTAGATTTAGTCAATATGGATTTCAGTTACAGCAGAACAGAATGAGGCTTTACAGCCCCTGGAGCCTGATGTACAATTACAGGAGGAGACCAACAAGTCCCTCGGGCCTATAAAACTGTAACCAGATCATGCAGCACCAGTATCCAGTTGCACTGCAACAGGATCAGTCCATTCAGCTATTTGAAGTCACTAACACAGGAAACGGAAAAGGCCACAAAACGAGTGGACTTTGGGGTATACTGGAATAAAACCAGGCAACATAGATACTAAAACCTGCCCTTCTATTCAGTAAGTTAGGGCTGATCTGCACTCGACCGCAATTTCTCCTTCATGCCCAATTCTTTGTAGCCCTCGACTCTGACGGGTCAAAATCCATTGACACCCATTCGCAACCCCCCCCCCCCCCAACAACATTTCAGTGATGTAGCCTCCCCTAACTGTCTGGTCCCAACCGTCACGACCCCCTGAGAGAAGGAAACACTCCTCACACATATACCTTGGCCTATTGTCATGGATGGAAGATATGAACACAGCGTAAAGTGACTGGCACTGATATCATGGCAGTATTTGATTGAGGAAGATATCAAGGACACTTAACAAAATTTAACTTGATGGAAATCAGTTGTAAAATCCCCACTGATTGGATCCTTCAGAACACAATGGGACTAGTGGACATCAATCTTCCCAGTCCCTGGATATCTCCGTGGACAATCTTCGGGGTAGCTTCTTTGGCACAAACATCTTCAACTGCTTCATCAATGTCTTTCCTTCTGTCATACGATCAGGGTTGGGGATGTCCTGTGAAGATTATACAATGTTCAGAACAATGGGTCACCTCCTAAAGTACTAAAGTATCAAATCTGGACAACATTTAAGGTAAAGATAACATGAATCAAAAGCACTGTAGGACACTAAACATTTCCACGGTTAAAAGAAAGATGAACACCTTCAGCAACTCTAGCTGGTTTTAAAAAAGCCATTCAGCCCATCTGATCTGTTGGATAACAAGAGGGGCAATGCATTCACTCACTCCTGCCCATTACACAAGGAGACAATTAAAAAAAACAATCGATCTCGGAATCCAAAATAGACACGCAGAAAGCTGGAAGAACAAAATAAGCAAGGCAGCATCAAGACGTTGAGAAGTGAACGCCTTGGATATAACCCTTTGTCTGGATGTGGTTAGGAGTAAGGAGGTCTATCGATCAAGGGTTGGGTGAAGGAGGAGAAGGCAGAGTGGCGAGGTGGGGTTATGTGAACACAGAGAAGGGGTATCAGCGGGTTGCTGATGGGAGGGCTGAATCCAGTTGATAGCTGGACAAAAGGTTGCTCAGAGGAATGGAAGGGAGGGGTGGACCTGGGAAGGCAGTCAGGGGATTGGAAGGGAGGTTATTTGAAATTGGAGAATTCAATGTTAAGTCCCCGGGGTGTAGGCTGCACAGGTGACAGATGAGATCTTGTTCCTCCAAATTATGGTTTGGTTTATTGTGGCAATAGAGGAGGCCAAGGTTGGCCATGTCAGAAAGGGATTGGGAAAGATGATTGAAATAGGAAGTGACTGGCAGGTTTTCCATTCCACCTAACGACCCTACCGTTCAGCTCCCAACCGGATTCAACCCTCCCATCGTCCAACTAGGTTGGCCCCACCACTTATGTCCACATATCCTTAACTCACCATCTCCGATCTCCCCACCCCACCCAATCCCTTCCCTCTTTATCTGCAGTTCCCCACCACCACAACCCAGTTCTGAAGAACTATTATCACTGAAATGTTGACTTTCCCAGCTCATGATGCTGCCTGGCTTGCTGTTTTCTTCCAGCCTTCTGTTTGTACCCTATAACTCAGGAAGATAGAGTCTAATCAGCACAACGTGCTGGTAGGCAGAAACCACGCGTTGCCACTGAAGTCCTTGAACGTCTTCCCTCTGGCCAGGAGGAAGACATTCAGTCCCTTGAGACACTGACACATGAAAAGAAGAGGCCATTCAGACCCTCCAAACTGTTACACTGAAATAGGAGGATGTCATTATTGCTGCAACACGACAAACCAATGAGGCAAAGACTGCAAAGACAGACTGCTCCATGCTGTTTCTCCTGGCTCCATTGCTAATGTTACACACGTGTTATGTTAACGTGGTTTGCTGACCATGAGAAGAGAAAGTGATTGGTTTGTACCAAGTCCAAGGAGGCATCTTCCATCTCCGAGATATTATGGATGAGGCTAGACTACTCAAAACATTTTTAGGCAGGCTGCCCAGAGCATACCTTTGCAATTTGTTTCGGTAAGTGTACAATGAAAATTAACTGGAGAAATTTAGCTAGATTGACTACTAGATTTTAAAACAGACAAAAACTTTATTCGTAAAATTACACATTGAAACACAAAGAACAGAATATAGAATCACGTCAGAATTCAACCTATTCAGCGAGACTTAGTTATGTTGTTCCGAATATACACAACTGTCCCAATAAGCTAACTCCCAATAAAAACAAGTACAAACGGAAAACCTACTTCTATGTTGAAGTTGAAGGTCAGAAAAGAGAGAGAGTTTCCACACAGCTCCCAGTTGAACTTCCCAGTTCAAAACTCAACTGAAAACTGCTCAGCTCAACTCAGCTCAGCTAGTTCAGCTAAATCGCTTACCACTTTCCAGTCATTATACTGGTCACTTATAAAGTATGACCACATTGGCCTGAAGTCTCATCTGTTTCCATGTAAACAAAAGGCCTCTAAAAATTCTTTTCATCTTTGTACCAAATCAGACTGATCGGAGCTTGGCCCCGTTTTATTGAAACTCTGAAAAAAAAACAAGGACAGAGTCTCCTTGAGCCAAGGAACAGCTTTTAGACAAAAAAGGCACTTACTTTGTGACATGTTCCCCACCCCCCCAAAAAAAAAGAACCACCAATGCTAAAATGGCTGCATTTCAAACCCAGTTAGTAGTCTCAAAACTGACAGATATACTATGCTAACTGGAAGTATTCAAAATGCACCAACCTATGCAAATTCAGGCCGCGGTACACCCACCACCGAACACTTCCGTATCTCATTCGAGTCTCAATAACTCATCAGCTTTCACGTTTTCGCGACCTGCCACATGCACAATTGTCAGATTGAACGGATACAGCAACAAGCTCCATCTAAACAGTCTGGCATTTTTTTTTCCACAAATGTCAATGTGTTGTGATCAGTGTATACGATTGTCTCAGATGCATTGCTGGTAATATAAACACAGTTATGATGTATTGCCAACAGCAAGTTTAAAGTCTCTTTCTCCACCGTTGAACATTTCTGTGGATGAACGTTCGACTTCCCAGAAAAATACCCGATGGGTCTTTCTATTCCCTCATCATCCTTCTGCAGGAACACCGGACCACTACCCACATCACTGGCATCGATAGCCACCTTGAAAGGCTTCATGTAACTAGTGTAGCTAATACTGGGGGCAGTGGTTAACACAGTTTTTAGGCTGTAAATGCCTTTTGACAGTCCTCTGTGCACTGAGAGATCTTGCCCTTGACAATTCGGTGAGTGGAGCAGCCACACTGCTTAAAGTTTGGCACAAACTTTCAGTAAAATCCAGTCAATCCCAAGAACCGTAGCACTACGTATTTCTTTTTGTCGACGGTGTGAAACAATCCCCAACTACTTTCGTTTTCGTATCTCATGGGGGCATTTGTTCATGTCCAATAAAGTCACCCAGGAACGTGACTTCGACTTTCGCACATTCACTTTTAGCTAGGTTTACCACCTTCTGAAGTCAATTGACCAAGTCCGATAAATGCTGTAAATGTTCCTTTCATGAGTCACTAAAAACCATTAATGTACAACACATAGTTGGGTAATCCGGCAATGACCTTATTATCAGTCTCTGAATTGTGGCTGGATCGTTTTTCATAACAGATGCCACAACTTTGAACTGATTTAGTCCATTTGGCATTATGAAAGCCGAAATTGCCTTCGCTCTCTTTGGCAGAGGTTCTTGGCAGTCGCCTCTGAGCAAATTAAACTTAGAAATGTAAATAGCTTCTCCCACTTTTTCGACACAATTCTCCAAATATGGAATTGGATATGCACCACTCTTTGTAACGGCATGAACTTTGTGATCGTTCACACAAGGACCTCAGCACTGACTACTTACAGCCCACGGACTGCAGTGGGTCAGGAAGGCTGCTCACCGAAACCTTCTCAAGGACAATGACGAAAGGGAATTAAATACAGGCCCAGCATCCAATTACTGAAGAAATGAAGATTATCACACTCAGGGAAGAGAGAAAAACAGATAAAAATAACTTTAAACAGGGACTTTGATATATACCTTACATGGTCATCATTATCAGTAATATGGGAACAGGAGAAACATAAGTAAGGTTTAATTTCATTTTTTATTGCCATCCCAGCTGATCATCAAAAATCCCTTTGTTTTTTTCTTTCTCTTTATCCCTCTCTTTCTCCATCTATTCAACTCAGTCCTTCTTCCCTTCATAACATATGTCGGTGTGACCAACATCAATCACGCTATTTCCCAACTGTGTTCGTTTCTGATGTATGGTCATTAGAATCGAATTGCCAATTCTATTTTTCTCTCGACCCGAGGGGGCTGCCAAATCTGCTCAGTATGTCTGGCACTTTCTCGTTCTTTATTGTTTCTGATCTGTTTCATCATTCTTTGCTTAGTTTGTTATTACTTGGAATGTCTGCATTGCTGACAGGGGCAGCATTTGTTGACATAACCAAATGTCATTTACTGCGAGGTCATTCTTTCAGGCATTACAGAACCAAGCACATTGCTTTGGGCCTGACATCAATCTTAAGCCAGACCAGATAATAACACAAGATCTAATTACCAAAGGACATCAGTGAAATAGGTAAACGTATAGACAAAATGCCGGAGATGTTATGGTTGTTATTAGTGAAACTTGCTTTTATTTCCAATTCCTGTCTTTTGTATTTACTTTCTGACATCGTCCTGAAGAAGGGCTAATGCCCGAAACGTCGATTCTACTGTTTCCTAGATGCTGCCTGACCTGCTGCGCTTTTCCAGCAACACATTTCCATCTCTGGTAGGATGTGGAAGAGTGTCTTTCTGTGTAATAACCTGTGCATATGAATTACATTTCTTCCGACATTACTGCTCTGAGAGAGTGTTCCTGTCATTAAGTTATTTTAGAGACAAGGGCAATGTTGTGATCGAAATATTTGCAGCTGAAAGAGTGCTTAGAGGAGAGTGGAACGATAACGTCTGAATTTTACTAAAGCATACATCATGGTTTATTAAGCGTCAGCATTGATGCCAAGATGGTGACTGGGCATATAATCGAGTTGGTAGTGGGTTGGTTTGGTGATGGACAGAATACCGAGACATAACTGAATTCAGGGAAGAAAGGTACTTCGGTATTGTGAACAGTCTCGTTCTCAGATGTTTGTGAGGGTGGGGCTGTGGGGTGGTTCTGAAATTTTTGGGTAATCAATGGAATTTGCATTTGAAATTGAAGACAATAATTTCCGTCTTTATCAAATATAGATAACAGAAATAACAAAGAGGTTCGCCATGGTTGAAGAGATTAATAAATGGATAGAGATGAAGAAACTTACCAGGAATACCAACAATAGCAAGGATGGGATAGTAACCCGCCTGGATAATCATCAGTGGTAATGCGAAGTGGTAATGTTGAAAAGACCAGGAAAAATAGAAAAGTCCATCGGATAAGCTCATGTTCATTGTTGCAGCATTCCAGTCTAATGTTCTCAGATTCTGATCCATTAATGGATCATTCCAGACTATTCTAGGTTGTTTAAATCTCCCTTTTCTGTCTCTGCAGCTGCTGCTCCCTTTGAGCGTTGGAGTTGATGCATCTGCTGCTGCAATGGCATAAACCATTGCAAGAGGCCCCTTACTAATAGGAGACGGAAAACATCCAGTGACACAACAAGGATCCATTAAGACTGGCATCACTCACAGTCACTGAACAAACAGCTCCATTTAACTCCTTTCAGTATGGTTCCTTCAGTTCACAAAAAACTACTGGACTGGATTGAATGTTAGCACCGCTGGCTATTGATCAAATCTCCCATCACCCATTGCTCTCGTGAAGTTAGTAGTGAGGGAGAATGATGCATGTTTTTTTTTATTACAGGCTAGGTGATTCTGCTGTGTTGTCCGTTTGCAATACGGTAACCGGCTGAACCTCCCACCACCACTACCCTCAAAAACCACAACCTACATGCTGTTAGCGTGCAGATCTCTCCTAGACTAGAACAGGCACCGGACAATATATTTACAGTGGATGTATTTGCACTCCAATTCACGTAGGAAATGTGAATTTGCCCTGGATTTCCTTTAATTGGTCTAATAAGGCAATTTTGTATCTTTAACACTCAATGTGCTTCAACACTTTTTAAAAAAAATATAAACTCACAAGCACCTTGACACACTTTATTAAGCACAAGTTTCTTCACTTTCTCCTCATGGTAACACCATACAAGGGTTTAGTCTGGTGACACCCCTTTGGACTGAATCGCTGACAAGATCATTATTTATAAAGCTGATTCAGCCTGTACACAATACACCTCACAGTCTCTCAACAAAGCACTGTCCTTGTGAAAGATACATTTTCCCTAGTATTTTAATCGTTTTGCATGAACAGCCACATATCATTTACTTCCTGCTGTGTAAAAATTCTGTTTGTGACTTATGACCAAGCACATCCAGGTCTGTTTCAACAACAGCACTTCCCAACTTCTCACTATTTAATGAACATAAATGTGAATGATGATATTTGTTGTTCATGTCTGAAATATTTTATATCTTGCGAAGAGCTATTGCGCAAAAATTGATACTTCTGATACCCCAAAGCCTTCACTCCAGATAATTATACTACTCTCTTCATTCTCTCGATTATCGAACTTTTTATACATTCGGTGTATTCCACCCCTACCTACCCATGGACTCTAACATTCTCTACTCACCTGTATTCAATCATGTTAATCGTCTGCTGAAAATTCAAATACTTCATTCCCACTGGTTCTCAATTGTCGATGTCACAATGGACAACCTCCACAAAATCCAGCAGGTTGATCAAAGATCAAGATCATTTCCCCTTCCTGAATCTAGACTGACTCTACCAAATCATGTCATTATTTTCCAAGTGTCTAGTTGTCACATTCCTCACAAAAGGTTCCAATGTTTTTCTCACAGCTTAAATCAAGCTAACCACTGCTTAGTTTGCTGTTTGCTCTCTCCGTCCTGTCTTAAATATTTTGGTTTACAATAGCTGCTTTCCTGTCTGGAGGATCCGTTCCAGAATCTAACGAGCTTTGAAGAATAATCAGCAATTTTTTCACTAGCTCTATTGCCACTCCTCAATACTCTGGGATGTACCTCACCAGATGCAGCAATATACCAACCTTAAATTCAATAGATTTTAAAAGACATACCTTTTAAAAGACATACCTTTTATTAATTGTAATTACCTACTGTTCCTCATTTTCACCAGTCACTCTGTTCCCTTGTATTTCTGGAAGTTTATTTCTATACCTTCCTCAAGGAGATGGGCACAATATATTGCTCTCAATGGACAGATGGGTTCTGTCAGCCAGTGAATATATCGGAGGACTGAACTCCGGTGATGATGGATATGTTACTAACTCCTGCCTGGAAAGTTCCAGAATTAATCCAGTTGAATTCATGGTGAGCATCAGCACAGTCCTGTCACTGGTGTGAGACTACACAGTATATTGAAGGAGGAGACACAGCTCAGTGACCACCTCAATTTTGAAACAAACTGGTTTCATACCTGACACCTGGTCTAGCTGAGACAAATGTCCCGGGAAATCCCAGGAAAATAATGCATAGCCTGCACCTCCATATTTATGAAGCTTCCCTTCTGTGGAGCCTCATCTCCATTTGTTTACCATGGACCCAGACATTCTGTTAATGCAGGGTATAGAGTGGGGTCACCAGACCCCGCAGCTGACAATACAAACCCGAGATATGCATGCACAGAAACTCCACTGATTTCCCAATGACGGGAACAAGTCGATTCCACACACGCAAGGTGCACGCGCCCAGTATTGAAAACTATTTCCACTCCTGAGTTTCTCTTCCTGGCTTAGAAAGCCGTTGCATCTCTGCACAGTCCCACAGTGACAGTTTCTCTCTTCAAAGAAGCAGTTGATAATGTAACATTACCTTTCTTTATATCTCAGCAACTTAAGGGCAGCACTAGTATTGCTAATGGATTTGATCATCACTCTCACAGAAGAGAGATACAGGGAACCTAACTCAATTTAAACAGGGACAAATCTGAATGGACGCGATATTCAGGTATAGGGGAAACGGGGAAATGTGAGAATAACTTGCCATTTTGTTTTCCTTTCAGTTCATCATCAGCAACCCCTTTGCTCACTTTTCATTTCTTTCCCGCTTTTTCTGGCCATTTCTCCAACCATTCAACTTAAACCTGGCCCGCACCTCTCTCTTCAACCCAACCATCCATGATACCAGGATAAATAATATTATTTCCCAGTTTGCTTTCAGTTGTGAAGCAGGGTCACTGGGCTCAAACCGTTATCTGCATTTCTCCTGACTGAGGCTGCCATACCTGCAAGATTCTCCAACACGCTGTAGAATTTTATTTTCGATCTCTAGCACCCACTGTTCCTTGGTTTCTTTCACCTTTAATGCTGTTGTTTCACGGGATGCCAGCATCACGGGCAAGGGCAGCATTTGTTGTCCATCAGTAATTGTCCATGACTACACGGCCATTTGTCACGACAAGATGGAGCCAACAATGTTGCTGTGGGTCTGAAGTCACACTGAGTTTGGACTGGGTAATAATGTTAATTTTCTTTAGCAAAGACTATCAGTGAAATAATAAAAAATAAATCTTAAAGGTTTCTGGTTTCCATGAGTGAAATTAGGTTTTATTTCAATTATTGTCAATCGAATTTAAGCGCTGTCATCGGCTGTTGTAGGATCTTAAACACTGCCTTAGAGTCACAGCCCGTGCCTCTAAATTACCCGTCTAGTTACATGATCACTCTGATACAGAGTACTTATTGCCTAATAGTCCCTGCCAGAGAGAGATGGCGGTGAAATCCGTTTAACTACCAACAATCAAAAGGATTTTGGGAAAAAAGAGTGTGGGGTCAGCAGAGTCTTCGATTCATTGGGCTGAATCTAACAATAGTTTGTCTCAGTGACATTTTTATTGAGTGTGACAGAGGGATTGCTTGTACAAGACTGAGCTAGTTTCATGGTGATATCTTATCGAACTCACCTCATTACCTACCCACTCAGTCTCATAGTGTCCTCTCATTCAATGCCACCCCCGATTCTCCAACCGAACATGGCTGGAGAGACTCACCATCGCACTGATGCCCGTGGATATTCTATGATCACTGACACTGTTGCCATCTTTCAAAGGCCAATGGGCACAATGTAGTACTTCCGCAGTTTGGAGGCCCCTGCAGTTGACCCCGAGCATGGCAGATAAAGGGAACTAACACCACGATTTTTCAGCAGAGACACTGAGGTCCTCGTGGATGGGCTACTATAGGGGGTCCATTATCTTCCAGAGGAGACCTCACCACCAGCCCCACTGAGCATGGTCTGAGCTACCACTCAGCTCAGTGCAGTATCAGCAGTTTTTTTCTCTCACACACACACACACACACACACACACACACACACACACACACACACACACACACACACACACACACACACACACTTTGAATATGGAACATTCCAGATAGTGTTCCAAAGAATTTCCATTTTCTGTTACAGGAACTTTCAGTCTTTCAATCCCCTGGGTTCCTGCAAACATATGCACTTATTTTATATCCAATCACAATTAGTAATTCTGGCTATTTCACATTGTCTCAGTTTATTGTATTCAGCCAAACGCTGCTTTTAAACACTTGTCCGATTATGAAATACAATTTTGAACAGAGATCTTTTTATCATCAGGTGTTATCGAGACCGTTATCTGAATTGTACCATTTTCGTTGTTATGAAAGTTTCTCTTGCCCTTTGCCTGTGCCTGTTTCTGTCTGTAACAGTTACACTGTCTTCCACTCAGTTGGCTGGACGGATGTTTGTGATGCAGAGGGAGGCCAGCAGCGCAGGTTCAATTCCCCCACACTGACAGAGGATGCCATGAAGGGGACGATCTCTCAACAATGGGCAATCTAGCATGGCCTATCCACTCTCAGCTGCACATCTGTGTACTCTGGGAGGAAACTGGAGCATTGGGAGGGAACCCACACAGATACGTGGAGAATTTTCAAACTCACCTGAGTTTGTAATTGAACGCAGTTCCTTGATGATGTGAGGCAGCAGAGCTAACCACATATCCATCATAGTCCTCAGTTAGTTCTGTTAATTACTTGCAGCTGACTAAAAAAATCTAACTGACTTGTTCTGATAACTGAACCTGACACAATCTTAGACCTTTATCATCGGCCATATCGCCAACCTGGTTGCGTTTAAAATTTGTTACGAGCAGTGGAGGAGTGAGATTAGAAATGGAAACAGCGACACCCTCCAACCTCAGTCAGAACCGCAGTGCGGAGAAATTCACAAAGTGGGAATTCATTCAAGTCGGAATTCTTTCACCCAGACGTTTGGGAGGGCTGAATCTTCATACTTTAGCGAGGCTGACTTTGTCTGATTTTCCATAGACAGATCGTTGTGAAATCAGAAAAAAGTGCAGCTGGGACCACAATGAGATGAGCCATGAGCTTATTGACTGGTGGAATAATGTCAAAGTGCCGAATGGCCCAGTTGTGTCCGTCAGCCCTATGTTCTGATGTTCCATTCAGCCCTTGGTCTTGCTGTAAAGGAGCAGATTGAGGCCACCCCGATGGTTTGGTGCAGTTTGGGAGATGTATTGGAAAATCCAGACTGGGTCAGGCATTGAGCCCTCTCACTCCTATCCCTCTTTTCGGGTTTCCCCTCTCTGTAACTCCTGCTCCTGATGTAGGTCATGTTACAGGCCCAGATTCGCAATGAATACAGCCCCGATGCCCCATTCATGGTCAACTCAGACAAATCCTCTGCTGTCTCTGAATGCAAAATTTTATATCATGACTTCCAGAAGATAATCAAATTATTTTCCAAAATCATAAGTAAGAATGTAAGAAATAGGAACAGGAGCAGTCTATTCGGCCCCTCAAACCTGTGCTGTCATTCAATAAGAACATGGCTGATCTACTCCAAGGTTCAACTCCACTTTACTTCTAACCCCTTGCATCCCTCATCTCGCTGAAGTGTCACAAACCAATCCACTCATCTGTAAATACAATCAGTGACCCAACATCCACAGCTCTTGGGGTTAGGAAATTCCAGCCATTCACTACCTTCTGAAAGAAGACATCTCTTTACATCTCAGTTTGAAATCGATATTCCTTATTCTGCATCTACATCCCTGAGTTCGAGACTCTGCCCTGGTGTAGAACCACATTCTAAACACCAACCTTGTCCAGCCCACTCTATATCTTGTCCGTTTCAGTAATGACGCCCTCATTCATTTAAACCACAATGAATAATCGCTTCAGCATTTTTGATGTATTCAATAATTCATCCCTTTCATCCCAGGAACCAGTCTAATGAACCAACATTTCTGCATCAGCATGCTGACGTTATGTTTCATATACCAGAACAGTCCAATCCGTTGTACTGCTCCTTTTTTGGGTGTCCTCTCCATTTAATAACAGAATGCCTTTTGGTCGTCGGTGTCATCCTCAAACTCGGATGTATATTGCACTCAGCTCCCGCCATCAGGAGCTAAGTGCAGCTCTTGTATGCAGCTCTTGCCATTTGACTGATATTCGTAGTACTCCAGTAGATAAATTTTTACATAAAGATTGATGAATTATGACTATCAGATTTCTAAGTGTTTACAAAGTGTCATCCCATGCTAATGCATTTCCCGTCATATTATGAGCTTCTGTCTTGCGTAAGAACCTTTATTTTGTGATACCTTGCGGAAAATCTCTGGAAAGCCTCATGTCTACCAGTCCTCCTTTATCAAGGCCACTTGTTACATTCCATTGGATTTCCAGAAAAAACTTTGCATGATTTTACAGGCAAAATGTAGTTCGCCTTTAACAAGACCATGCTGACTCTGTGTGAAGCTTTTCTAAATGCCCTGCAGTCCTTTCCTTAATAACAGACTCTCACAGATTCCCAGCAATAATGGTGAGGCTAAGTGGTTCCTGCTTTCAGTCTCGCTCGTTTCTTGAAGACAGGCGCCAGATTGGAGGGTCTCCAGTTTCACTATATCACTCCTTTAATCCCGAGAGATACGGAATATTTCACACAGTGCCAAAAGCCACTTCTTTTAAAACCAGCTATGAATTGCTGAGGACCTGTTTAACCTTGGTCTTATCTGTTTGAGAATTGCCTTGTTCCTTCTGTTAGAGACAGTTCAAGATCTTCCCTCCTATTACCATTTTGTTTATACCATTGAAATATTTACAGCACCTTCACCTGTGAGTAACGATGTAAAATAATGGTGTAAATTATCTGTCTGTTCCCTGTATCCAGTTCCCCAGTCACACCTTCCAAATATCCTCCATATACTTTCCTGACTTCCTTTTTCCCAAAGATCACACACCTCTTGAACTCTTCTTACATACATGGAAAAGCATGTGCCGCTTGTTTTTTATGTTTCTTGTCAATTTGCTTACATCACATATTTTCTTTTCTTTTCTTCGCTTTCTATATTCATGCAGTTTTATCACATACAAACACAATCTTTGGTCCAACATATCCATGACGGCCAGGTTTTCCAAACTAAACTATTCCCATCTTCATACATTTGGCCAATATGCCTCTAAACGGTTCCCATTCATATGTTTGTCCGAATGTCTTTTAAATTTTGGAGCTGTACTTGCATCTGCCAATCTTCCTCTGGCAGCTCATTCCATAAACACATCACCCTCTGTGTAAATATCTTCCCTCTTACACCATACACCTATGGCTCTATGATATAATTTTCCTATCCTAAGTAAAAGACCTTGGCTTTTCACCCTGTGCATGCCTCCCCTGATTTTATAAAATTCTGTCAACCCTCAAACTCCTGCACTTCATCTGATATTAACTTCAAGAACAAGCATTTAAAGACAAACACTGTAAATTTGAAACAATATTAAAAGTGACAGGTAAACAGCGCTCAGCCCAAATTTGATACTGTTATTTGTTTTCCTCTTTATGTTACAACACTGACACGAGCATGAAAATCTTACTAGTGCCAATAAGCTGTCAAGCACCTGAATTCCTTTGTCTTATGACGGTGATGATCTCCACAGAGAAAATGTATCTCTGCCCAGATCTATATAATTCCACATGTTCAACATTCTCCCTCCTGGCCTCCTTATGTATTATGTAGTTGTGTCTTCTTTATCTTGCACTCAACAGAGAGAACACCTTTCCCCTGTTCACATCTTAATTTAAATTCATTTTGTATCATCTTCTCGTTCACCATTGCTAAAAGCCTTTTTATCTGTTGTCACACCCTCTTTTCCCTGTCACCTACCCCCCACCTCTGGCAAGGAACTAAAATGCCCAGTTTCCAATCCTTTTCAGTTCTGAAGTAGTGTCATACCGGACTTAAAACGCTAACTCTGTTTCTCTGTCTCTGCAGATGCTGGCAGAACTGCTGAGTTTCTCCAGAAATGAATAGGCACAGCACAAATTTTCAATTAAACAAATAACTGTGGATACTGGAAATGAAAATGCACAATTGCTGCAGAAACTGAGAGCTTTGTCGAAGGGTCACTGGACCCGAAAGATGAACTCAGCTTTCACTCGACAAGATGCAGCCAGACCTGCTTAGTTTCTTCAGCAATTTGTGTTTTGAACATTATCCAAAGTCGTGTGTCGAATCTGCTCAAAAGCCCTGTACAGAGCGCTGTACATTTGGATTTGAACAAAAACGCAAAGTGCGCAAGTTCATTGGCTCTGAAACGACATAAGAATGGCATCACTGACTCGACAGAGGTCTTAATCATGGTCAGGGAGAAAAACAGGAAAAACATTAACTTCAAACACAGCAGATGGTATTACGGGAAAGAAAATGATTCAGATGAATATTTTAAAGTATCTGAGTAATGTAACAAATTGGAGGCGTGACATCAGGGAGGGACCTTCAGCAGAATGAGATTATGAAACTGGATGTTTTCGCACATTAGAAACCAGGTCATTGAGTGTGGGGCTGATAGGTGAAGGGGTCTCAGTATGAACTGGGGGAAAGTCAGCAGAATTGATTTGCAGATATTGCTATTCACACTGGGTTATCGTGTGATGCTGTAGATCACAGTAACAGCCACAGCAGAATTGCATTCAATCACAATCCATAAGTTTTCCCCAGGATAATCCTTCACACTACCATTATCATCACGCCGAGTCATGGTTCACTGCCGAGTTTGGGTGAACATGCCAGAGTTAGAACCATGTGTATCTAAACCTGATGACAACCTATTAAAGCTACCGCACTTGACTGGTTACATTACAAACAGCAGAACTACCATCTGGTGGAGAGGGGGAAATGATCCCAAGACAAACAGATAAGATCGAAATTCTGCGGTCAAGCCACATCCAGTCATCAAGGTCAATTGAAACATAAACAACTTACAGGAGGAAAGGACTCCACAAATATCCCTAGCCCTGTACATCAGTGTAAACGACAAGGATGTGGTATCTGCACCATCCTCAGACAGAAGTGTTGAGTCGATAATCCACCTCGACCTCCTCATGATGCCCACAGAATCACAGATGCCAGTCTTCAACCAATTCGAATCGCTGCACGTGACATGAAGAAACAGCTGAACACAGTAGGTATGATAACGGCAATGGACCCGGACACCATTCCTACAATAGGAATAAAGATTGTGCTGCACAACAAGCCATGTCGCTGGGGAAGCTGTTTCATTCCACTTCCAACTCTGACATCTGCCTGGCCACGTGGAAAGTTCCGCAACTATACCCAGTCCTATAACAAGGGAATGACTACAGTCGGACCATTTATCACGCCCTCAGTCCCGTCGCGATTATCACATTGGTGGGAGTTCTTTTTGACAGAGCTGTGAAGCAGCACAAAAATATTGTGCTCAGTGTGGTTTCCGATAGGTCCCCATTTTGAAATGGTGCTGTTGTGCAAATGTCACTGGATTACTGATCCAGACCAGGATAATGCTCTGGCAGCTGGTGGAAGTTAAAAACAATTAATAAAATATCGAGACATAAAATCTGGCCCAGTAATATTGACCTTGAATCTAATGTCCATTGTAAACATCTGTTCTTTCCCCCGTGTACTTTCAGGAAGTGAATCTCCCGTGCTTCCCGGTCTGGCCTACAAGTGTCTGTCGACATACAGACATGTGATAAACTCTACAATGGTCTCTGAAACGGCCAAGCAAGACACTCAACTGTATCAAATTGCTCTGAGTTCTTAAAGGATAAAACCAGACAGAACACCGGCAACGAGCTTTGGAAAAGGGAACGGGAAACACGGTCCTTTCAACCAGACAGATGCTGCCTTGCTAGTGTTTAAGAGCTTGTGACAACAATTACAGAGCTTTCCCACAGACTGCACAGAAACATCAGGAAGGGAGCAGGGGATTAGACACTTTTTGCTTTTCCTGTTCTAGCTCATGGATACAAGTTCACTTTTATAACCCTAGTTAATACATTATTCAGAAACTCATCAATTCCTGTCATATGCTGCTCAATGATTGAACGTCCAACCCATACAATCACAGAAGCACTGACTCTGTTATGTCATAAATACAGCACGATCTATATTCGGCCCACTTTCCTATAAGATGCCCATAGCCTTGTATGTTAAGGCACTTCAAGGACACGACCATGTATTTATTACCTGTGCCAGCTGCCCTCTCAGGAAGTGAATTCCAGACCCCAACACGCTATGATGAAATCCTATCCTCAAATCCTCAATAAACATCAATCCCTTCACGTTAAAATGGTACTCCCTTGTTCTTCGCCCTTTGACTGAAAGGAACAGCTGCTGTCTATCCATCCTGTCCATGGCCCTGGTAATCTTATCCTTCTGAAGCACGTCCCTCTCAGCCTTCTCTGCTTCAAAGTAAACAACTTGAGCTGATCTACCCCATCCAAGGGAACATCCTGGTGAATCTCCACTGCACCCTCTCTAGTGCAATCACATACTTCCTGTAATGTGGCTCCGAGACCTGCACATAATATTCCATTTGGCCGAACCAAAGTTCCATATAGCTCTTATAATCTGTGCCTCCATGAATAAAGGCTATGTTTATGGTCGCTATGCTTTGTCAACTTGTGCATTAATCTGTTTAATCATATTCAGGGATATGTGGAGAAGCACCATCTGAGCTTCCTCGTGTGCTGCTATTCATTGAGTCCTCCCCTGTCTGGTTCCTTCTTCCAAAGTACATCACCTCATATTTATCAGGGTTACATTCCATCTGCCATTGATCCACCCATTTGATCATTCCATCTGTATCTTCCTGTAACATAAGACCTTTCTCATCACTGCCAACCAAACAGCCAAACTTTGTGTCAAACGCGAACTGATTTATCACACTCACCCCAATCCCCCTCATTTATGAATACTACAAATAATAAGGTTAAAAATCACACAACACCAGGTTATAATCCAACAGATTTATTCGGATGCACTAGCTTTCGCAGCGCTGCTTTTTCATCACGTGATTATGCTCTTCGAAAGGTCGTGCCTGCAGTTGAACTGTTGGACTCTCATCTAGTGTTCTGTGATTTTTGTTAACTTTGCTCAAGCTAGTCCAAGACTAGCATCTCCGAATCACAAACAGCATGGGACACAGCACTGATCTCTGTGGTACACGATTGGATCCTGGTCTCCAGTCAAACAAACAGATTTCTACCAGCAGACCTTCTGTCTCCTACCACTTAGATGATTTGGATGCAACTTGGCAAGTCATTAATGAGTCCTACCTGTTCCCTGGTTATTCTGTTCCACTTGACGTACCTGTAGAATATATGGGGATTCTTCCTAATCTTGTCCTGCCAGCAGGTTTCCATGTCGCTGTGTTATTCAGTCCCCTTCAAATGAAGAATTGCATTCTTATTGCAGTCTGAAATGGTCTTTCCTTTACCTGCCACTATGTGCCTTAAATGTAGAGTAGACAGCCAGAGGAAAATCCTGTTTATTTCCACCTTTTCATATGTTTCGGGGCTTTTCTAAATTTCACTATGATCTCCTCTCATTCTTTGAAACTCTAAAGAACACAGACCGAGTTTCCACATCAGGCAATCTCGACATTTGAGGGATTAATCTGGAGAATGTCCATTGCACATCCTCCGTGGTCAGTATATTCTTTTTCACATTGGGTCACCAACACTGTACTCAATACTCTACGTACAGTTTCACTAGCAAGCTGTGAAACTGCTTCAACATGACCTTCCGACTATGTCCTGATACTCTTAAATGAAGGCGAACCGAATTTTAACTTTCCACTTCTATATATTCCTCCAATTACCACCCACATTACTTTATTTATGAGTTCACTGCACGAGTTTTTATAAAAAGCCTTCTGACAATCGAAATATGCCATTTCGATGTTGCAATAAACAAGTTCAAATCATTCTGAAGTTTTTCAAGTGTGAAGACTCTGTCAGACCCTATCAGTGTATACTGATTCTCTCCAATGTTGCTGTTAATTTCTAAATATCCATTATCAGATCCTATATAAAAAAAATCCATCAGTTTCCCTACAGATGTCAAGTTAATTGGTCTGCAGTTCTCCACACTACCTCTTCTTCCTTTTGCAGATGCTTGAATCCCTTCCATTCATCTACAATGCTTGGAACACATTTACTAACTTCCAGCCTCTGCAGAATGTACAGGAAAATAAAACAGTCATCACAGCACAATTAATGCGTCTATTGCTGATTTATTTCTAATATTATGATACGAAGTAAAACTGGCTCATCAGACTTAGCAATGCTCAATCCAGCTACAATAATAGCCTTCAACTATTACCTTGTTACTAATATGAATTGACTTTATGCCTTTGGTTCCACGAGTTCCATGTGATCATTGCAGTATTTCCAGCGATTTTCTGGATCTTCCTCCGTGATGACAGATGGAAAGTAACTGGTTACTTTCTTGGCCATTTCCCTGTTCTCCACAATAACCTCTCCTCTCCAGTTTAACAAATTCCACATTTGACCTTGCTTTTATTTTGTTTTCTTTGCAATACAGATTGTAGATTTATGCAGACTTTGTGTTCTTCTTTCACAGAATCATGAAAATCCCACATTGTGGAAAAGGCCCTTGGGCCCAACAAGTCCATCCTGCCCCTCCGAAGAGTAACCACCCCGACCCATTCCCGTCCGATTCTACATTTTGCGACTGATGCACCTAATCTACACATCCCTGAACACTTTTGGCAAATAATCATGGCCAATTCACCTAACCCGTAAATGCTTGGACTGTGGGAGGAAACCGGAGCACCAGGAGGAAACCCACGCAGACACGGGGAGAATATGCAAACTCCACACAAACAAATTTCTGAGAATTCTCCGGTTTCCACAAAGTCTAAAATTCTTCTGAACTCACTTCCTATGGTTAATATAATCTTTAATTTATTATGTTAACCTTCATTAAGTCACTTGCCCTTCTTTAGTGATTCTACCTTAAAGAAATAGACATATTTTTCAGACATTGCAGTATTTCTGTAGATCTCCTGGTCCTGACCAGGTGTATCCAAGAACACAGCAATCGGCGAGAGAAGATATTGCAGGGGTCCTGGCTGATCTTTTTGCATCGTCGCTGATCTTTTTGCATCATCCGGGCCACGGGGGAGGTCCTGGAAGACTTGAGGGTAGTGAATGTTTTGCCCTTGTTCAAGGAGGGCTGCAAAGTAGAACCTGCGAACAATAGCTTAACAACTGTGACATGTAAGTTCCTTGAGAAGGTTCTGAGAGATAACATATACATGCATTTGAAAAGACACGGTTTCATAAGGAGCAGTCAGCACTGCTTTGTGCATAGGATATCATGGATCACAATTCTTAAGCGTTCTTTTGAGGAAGTAACCTGGAATGTTGATGAGGTTAGGATGGTAGACGTAGTCTTTCCAGATTTCAGAAAGGCCTTTGATAAGGTTCTACATGATAGGCTGCTCTGAAGGGATCGTTAGCATGGAATCTAGGGGGATCTGGCAAATTGGATACTCAATTGGCTTGATGGTAGAAAGCAGAGTCTAATACTGGAAGGATGCTTGTTGGATTTGAGGCCTGTGACGAGTGGAGTGTCTCAGGGCTGGGCCTATTGCTGTTTGTTATCTATATCAATGATTTGGATGAGAATGTACAAAGCATAATTTGTCATTAGACTGATGACAAAAAAAAGACAGTACTGTGAACAGTGAGAAAGGTTATCAGAAATTGCAGCAGGACCTTTATCAGCTGGGGAAGTGTGCCGAAATGGCAAATAGAGATTAATATAGATATATGTGGAATGTTGCATTTTGGAAAGTCAAATCCAGGTTGCAGTTTCGTGGTGAATGTTAGATCCTGAAGGAGTGTAGTGGAACAGAGGGACCTTGGAGCTCAGGTCCGTGGTTCTCTGAAAGTAGTTGCACGTATACAGGGCAGTGAAAAAGTCTTTTGGCACACTGGCATTCATCAGTCAGGGCATTGCGTATCGAAGTTAGTGAGTTATATTGCAGTTGGACAGGACGCTAGTGAGGCATGCACTTGGATTATTGTGTTCTGTTTTGTTAACTTTGCCATAGGAAGGATGTGGTTAAATTGGAAAGAGGACAGAAGAAATGAACACGGATGTTGCCAGTACTCAATGGTCTGAATTGTAGGGAGGGTTTGGACCAGCATTTTTCATTAAGTGTAAGAAACTGATGGGAAATCGTATAGAATGTATAAGATCATGAGATGCGTGGATAAGGTGAATGCACGCATTCTTTTTCCTCGTTTTGGGAACCAAGAACTAGACGACATCAGGTTAGAGGTGAAAAAATAAAAAGGATCCTGAGCGCCAACTTTTTTACGCAGAGGTTGGTACACATATGGAATGAGCAGACAGCGGTTTGGTTGAGGCACCTACATTAACAACATTCAAAAGGCTTTTAGACAAATACGCGGATAGGGAAGGTTTAGAAGAAATAGGGCAAGGGCAGGGAAATGGAATCAGCATGATGGACATTTTGGTCGGCACGGACCACTTTGGTCCAAAGGGCCTGTATCCAAGCTGCAGGGCTCCATGATTCTAACGCTCGAACAACCGTTGCGTGCCTACCACTCCGTGTTCAAACATTCTATATTGTACGCAGGCGCCGTTTAAAATACAACACATTAACGTCTCTAGTCCTCAGAGCAAGGTTATTAATGAGTCCTTCTGACCACACAACACCAAATCCAAATTAACCTGCTCATTTGTTTGAGTTACAACATACTCTACAACAAACCTGTTATACACTTATGGAATTTATTTTTCACAACTTTAGCAGTCAGTTAGTTGACGCAGTTTAGATGCAATTTGAGATCATGCAGTAATACTGCAGAACCCACAATATTTGCATCTCTAATTTACTGAGCACATAATGCACAGAATTTGCACGAGAGCGTTGGTTTAGTTACATAATACGCCAATGTTTGCTTCTCCTTCCTATTTGTAACATCCACCCAAACTGATTCTGTGGAATCTGAGGGACAGGGTCTGTGACGTTAATACTGATAGACTTGGACAAGACATTCGGGGAGGGTCACCTCGACGCTGACATGGTCTGAAGAAATGATCAGCATCACAGGACAAGCATCAATATCCTCCCCACTCTGTCAGGTTAACTGTCACCGTACTCTCTCTGTACCTTCACAATTACTACCTGTTATAGCACCTATCCCCGAACAAGGCTCACACTCTATCCACAAATAAGGCTCAGGCACTACCAATCGCACTATTGAATTCAGCATCTCTCCCCCCCCCCCCCCCCCCCCCCCCCAAACCGCGCTCTCGCTCTCCCTCCACTATACTCACAACACTCCAATTTAATCCCAACACGAATAACACTGCATGGAAGCAACACTGTGGACTGACTCCCTCCGGACACCTCACCATTCCCCCTCCACCTCCATCTACTCCAGCACTAACAGCAGGGCCACACACTCCCACCATCACTCCCTTCCCCCCTTTTTCCCATTCCAGGAGAAACGGACTGTAATAGGAGAGAAAGGGCCAAGCCAGATGGTGGAACACCCGATATCTGATCCCTCCTCCACCCCCTCACCATGTGGGATGACCCTGGTATGAGCCAGAGAGGACTGTGACGTGTCGTATGGAGATTCTGTGACATCCATGTCCCTCCAACTGAGTAAAACATACTTTTCAGTGAAGGGCAATTCGTTCTTGAACGAAACTGTCTGTTCTCACAATTTTTTCCCTCCCAAAACAACAAATATCTCATTGCAGAGCGATGCAGACACAAAAATGTTCAGAGACATATGTAAACACGCTAATATACTGACACTCACAGTACATACACGGAGATAGAACCGCACACAAGTAGTGGTATAAGGAAACATGGACAGTCGCACATAAATAGACACAAGCACAAGTAAAACGCACAGGCTAATACACAGATGAACCGATGTCAGCACATAAATACACAAACACACAGACACATGAACAAACACAAACAAGTGCACGTACGGACGCACAGAGACACAGACCCTAGTGCCTATAAGACAGAGATAGATAGGCTTTTGATGAATAAGCAGGTCAAGAGTTACAGAGAGTAGTCAGGAGAATGATGTTGAGAAATCTCGAAGCCAGTATTAAATGGCATTCTGATTCGATGGGCCGAATGTCCTAATTCTGCGTTTTTAATGCACGTTGGGTGTCATGCTATCAGTTATTCTCTTTCTGGGACAGGAGCAGAGACTGAGTTTAATGCATATTTGATTGAAAAGAGTCAGTGGTACTATTGGACAGTTTTAGAGGGCTGAATGGTTTATGTCTATGCCTAATTATTCTGTCCTTGTGTTTCAAAAGAGGTGGCGATTTCATGTGAGGTTAACAAAGTTTGAAATAACAGGGCCCACACTGAAATAAGGTCGCCCCTTTCACTTTAGTGTTGTACTATCTGTAGGGTCCTCATCCTCAGGGAGCAGTGAAGACTCGGTTTTTGAAGATATTCAAGGCTGAGCTCGACTGATCTTTGCTGGACAGGAAAGTCAATATTTATTGGGAACAGACAGGAGACGGATGGTCAAACACAATCGGATCAGTCATGATCATTCTGACTGGTGGCACCGAATGGCCAACTGCTGCTCCTACCCCATGTGTTGTTCCCTCAATCCACCCTCGAGGCTGTTACAGGGAGAAACTGCTGCCATTACCCCATGTATTGTGCCCTCCAAATACCCCTCGAAGCTGTGACAGAGGTAGGGGGCCACCCCGTTCAGCCAGTCATTATCGTTACCATGAGACTGGAGGAGACTGTTCTGCCTATTTAATGAGTTATAGAGGAAAATAGAACGAATCATTTTAGCTCATTGAGTACATTTTACTGCATAGGCCGCCATGTAAACATCTGAGCTGCTACACAGGAAGCTGTTGCTAACAGGAAATAGAGAGTAACGATAAATGTTTATTTTCACATTGCAAAACTGTAACTGGTGGAGTGCCTCAGAGATCAATATAGGATCATCAATGTTTGTATCAAAGATCTGGAGGAAGGGACTGAATATATCAATGCCCAATTAGTTTAAACACCAAGCTGGTCATCCAGTATGTCAACAAATGAAAATCGCGTGTCATCAATGTGATATAGACAAAGGGAGGTTAGTGAGCAAACCTTCAGCAGATATAGCATAATGTGAGTTGTCCATTTTGGATTGAAGGACAAAACAATGGTAAACAATTTAAGTGGAGAGAGATTGCAGAACTCTGTGATATAGACAGCATTCATGATCCTGGTACATGAATCATATGTAGTTAGTCTGCACTTGCTGCAAGTGATATGGAAGCTAAGTGGAATTATTGTGTTTCTGGCAAATGTACCAGGTTTAATCAGGAATGTTTTACTGCATCTGTACCGTTAAAAGTGAGGAGTGCAGATGCTGGGGATGAGAGTCGAAGAGTGTGAGGCTGGAAAAGCACAGCCAATCAGGCAGCATCCGAGGAGCAGGAGAATTTTCGTCATGGGTGTAAGTCCTTCATGAGGAATGTGCCCAAAACATCAATTCTCCTGTTCGTTGGGTGCTGCCTGACCTGTTGTGCTTTTCCAGCATTATATTTTGCGAGTCTACATCTGTACAGGGCGTAGCTAATACCACATCTGACACATTATGTACAGTTTTGACACCTTAACCTAAAAAACAGTTTTAGAAGCTTATCAACAATGTTTTGTTCACACTTTCCTGGAATGAAGGCCTTGTGTTCTGAAACATTATCAGTTTTGGACGTGGATGAGAAATCCTTTTGAAGCATAAACTATTTGTGAGAAAAATCAGCTGGATGCGCATTTTTTCTTCTCAGGGAGACAAAAACTATGCAATAAATTTTAAGAATAAAATGTATTTATTTTAGCACAGATACTATAAAGACATCAAACGATTTTTAACAATTAAGCATATGCATACCAACATATCATCAAATTATAAAGCAGGAATTTTCTCTTTTTGCTAATGAAAGGCACTGTGTATAACAACAGCAATGATGCACTTGCATATCGTCCATTATGATCCATTCCAGAGAATGTTCACGACGAGCGCACATGGTCCACTTTGGTGTTCAGTTGACATGATTGCATGTTTCACCACAGAGAGGGAGAACAATGCTCTCTGCCTGAGAAGCAACAGCCGATTGATCCCTCTATCTTCTTTTGTTCCACCTGACAACAGTAAATTTCTGACTCACCTCTACCTGATGAGTCGTGGAGAATCCCTGATGAGAGATTAATTGGAATCTCCCTACCGTCATGAAGCAAAGGGAATTCCGCTAAATCCAACTGTTTTGGGGATAAATCACATCACAAGTAGCTTGTCAGAGCAGAATGGGCGGCATAGCGGTTCAGTGGATAGCACTGCTGCCTCACCGCACCAGGGTCCCAGGTTTGTTTGCAGCCTCGGGCGGCTGTCTGTGTGGAGTTTGCACATTCTCCCCGTGTCTGCGTGGGTTTGCTCCGGTTTCCTCCCACAGGTCCAAAAATGTGCAGGTCAGCTGAATTAGCCATGCTAAATTGCCCATAGTTTTCGGTGCATTAGCCAGAGGGAAATGGCACTGGGTGGGTTAATCTTCGGAGGGTCGGTGTGGACCTGTTGGGCCGAAGGGCCAGTTTCCGCACTGTAGGGAATCTAATCTAATAACTTCAGAGGGCAGAATAACATTTGGGACAGTCTATCATCTATCCATTTGTTATGAGTTCAATTATTATGAAACTCTGGAAAGCTTTCATTTTTCTGTTTTGTCTTAAGATTTTCTAGATGATGAGCCAGGCTGACATTTATATCATTAGCCATATCACTAAACTTTGAAATTTGTTGTAAACAGTGGAGCAGTGTGACTGCAAAAGGAAACACTGACCCTGCAACATTGATTGGAGCACAATGGCAAATTCCAAAAGGGCTATTCAAGTGGGAATTCCGTTCACCAGAAGTTTGTGGTCCCTGGATGTTTACATTTATTCAAAGTTGTGCCTGTTCAATATTTGAAAGACAAGTAAATGTAGGACAATTTTGCACGTACAGAATAAGTACTGTTGTGACCAAAATCAGATCAGCTACGATGTTTGTGCATGGCAGAGCAAAGCCATAGTTCTAATGGCCTACTCCTACTCCTCAGTCCGATGTTCCTATATTCCATTCAGCCCCTCACAGCTCCTGCACAGCTCACATCCCTCAATTCTATGGCAGGTCAAAAACCGACATACCTCCTCTGTAAATACTTCCAGTGGTCTAGCTCCCCGAACTGTCTTGACCAGATAATTTCTGACATTCACGATCCTCTGTGAGAAGGTTACACTCACCAAACATACATAATAACCTATTTGTATGTTCAAAAGAGGTGAACACAGCAGCTCATGTAAGAGTGACAGACCCTGATATCAAGGCCGGATTTGACACAAGGTGGTCTCAAGAAACGTTGACTAAATTAAATTTAATAGGAATCAGCCACAATCTCTCCACTGGGGGTCAGAGGAAGATGTTCATGGTTGGTGGACATCATTCCTTTCAGTCCCGGGACATCCCTATGGGAGATCCTCAGGGTGGCTTCCTCGACACAATCATCTTCAGCTGCGTCATCAATGTCCTTTCCCATCATTACGTCAGTAATAGGGATGATCACTGAAGATCACACAATGTTCAGGACATTTTCCCCCCTCAGCACCTGAAGCAATTTATGTCCATGTGCAGCAAGACCCGGACAGCATTCCAGTTTGTGCTGTTAAAGTGTTGGTAACGTACATGTAACAGCACGGCTAGACTCTGCACATTTCCACAGTTAAAAGAGGAGCTCATTCAGCATCTCAAGCTGGTTACACACGAATATGAGCTAGCATTCAGCCCATCGAAACTACTGAATGGGAAGAGTTGCAGTACATTCAATACTCATGCCTGTGACATAGGAAGAGGAGGGGTCTGGTCAGCACATCGAACAATTAAACAGGAACAGGTGGAGCCAAAACAGTCTTTCGAAACTGTTAGACGTGACCAGGAAGAGGCCATTCAGCCTCGCAAAGGCTTATACAGGAACAGGAGGATATCACTGGTGCACCAACATGGCAAATCCCAGGAGCAGGTCATGATGTTCATCATGGCTCCATTGTTTGTGGAACATGTGCTACTTGAACGTCGTTTGCTGGCAGTGAGGAGGGAAGCGAGATATTTTCTGTCAAGTCTCAAGGAGACATCTTCCATCTCCGAAAACGCAGACCCATGTTCTCCGTGGGGGTCAGAAGCTGGTGGGAATAGTTAAACTGTTTTAGATTGAAGGTATTATGGCTGATGTTGGGATTGTGGATAACATGACGTTCAGTGCATGATCACACACCAAGTGCACTGGATTAGTACGCGTAGTTTTTATTCAAAGTCTGGATTTCCTGCTCTTTCATTGATATGGAGAGTGGGAATGGTTGGGGGAAATGTTCTCAGAGGTACTAAAAGTATCTGGAATGTCATAAACTTAGTAAAAAAAGAAGCCATGGGATTTATCACCGTATCAGCGTCTGTTTAGAACATCATGTGTGATTGTCCATCCCCCTGAAGGTCCAATGTAATCCCATCTTATTCTCTTACAGTGCCGACAGATTAATCTTCACTCACTCCTCATAGTACCATCATCCCAGGTATTTGTTTGGTGGAACTCCTTTGCACTCTCTCTGTGGTAAGGAGATCATTCCTTATAAAGGAGAGAAAACATGTGGACAATGCCCCAAATACTGTCTCAACAACAGTCTCAGGGATGATCACAATAATTACTTTCCCTCATTTTGCCGTCTCCATTTCTTTCTTATGGCGTAAAAAGCATCATTATCTATATAGTGCCACTGATGCAAAATTTACAACTTCCTCACATCTGTATGTGAGTGTCAATAAAACCAGCACCAGAGGTGTCTAATCAAGATAGACATCACTCTCGTGGACAGACTCGATGAGATGGAATACACCTAAAATAAAGAATAGTCGCCTACCTGATGGAAATGAGCAGGAGGAATATGGTAAACAGGAAGCAGAAGGGAGTTATCTTTACTTTTGTTCTTTTTCACGAGGCATATGAAGCCCTGATCAGACCAGCATGTTATCCCTATCTTGAACCGAATGGCTGGTTCAGCTGTTCCACTGGACAGTAAATAGTAAACCACATTGCTGTGGGTTTGCAGATACACGGAGACCTGACCAAGTCAGGATAACACATTGCCCTCTCTAAAGGTCATGACCCAAGCAGATGGGCTTCTGTTTATTACAAATGATGATGGTTTCTTTTAAATTCCATCAACTTGCTTCATGAGACATCAACAGATTATTATTCTCTGCCTCTACATGAAGAGTCAATGGACTTGAGCACCACGGACTATCTTCCTATCTGACAGATTCAGTGGAGACAACAAGTTAAACATCTCAAGTACAATTGTCTTGTCATTGACATGTGGTTCAGGGACTTGAAACAGATGAATCCAGATTTCATAGTGGCACAAATAAAGAAGTTCATTCAGAAGTTGCACTGAGGCTGACGATCAGACTGTGACATCATAATAGTGGTACTGGGCAGGATTGGTGAGTGGGGAGGATATGGAAATGTAGATCTGTGCAGGGCTAGAAGGATTATGCCGTTTGAGAACAGTCCAGTTCCTTCTCGCATATCAGTGAGCAATTTATAAATAGTAATTTGCTTTATAGAATTTATCAGGAAAGGAATTTTTGATTGGAAGTGAAGACATTGATTTCCACTTTTCCGAAATTTACCTAACATGAGCAGAAGCACAGTTCAGCCCGGTTGAAGAGACAAAGAGAATGACTTACGAGGAACACCAACTATAGCGAGGATGGGATAGTAACCACCTTGAGTAATCCAAAGGATATCTTCAATCCGTGTTGCTAATGATATCCAAAGCTGAGAAAGATAGTAAAGACACTCGGATAAATTCCTGTCCATTGTTGGAACAGTCCAGTCAAATGTTCTCGGATTCTGATCCATTGTTGGAACATTCCAGTCTATTATTCTCAGATTCTGATCTCTCCTTTTCCTCTCTCTGGAGCTGCTGATCCCTGTTATTGCTGTCGGTGATGCTCCTGCTCATACTATGGGATATCACATCGAACCCAGTCCTTATTTGAAGAAGAGGCTAATCCTGCAGTGACACATTTAGGATCCACAGCGACTGACATTAATCACAGTCGTTGAACAAATAGCTCCAGTTAACCCCTTTCAATTCAATACAGTTATTATTAAATTTCAAAATAACGTATAAACGTTACACATTCTGAGTGGGACATGTGAGGGTGACTAAGGGAAGGAATGTTTGAGATGGTAGATTGATTGTGTGTTATCATTCAATCTGAATTGGATATGGGAGTAATGACAGAGGATTGTCAGAATATAAATGAGTTTCTCTGTTTATAATTGGAAACATACCGTCTGGAACTAGTGATCAGTCATTACAATATAAATAAAATATTGAGAACTTTTAGAGTCACTAATCTGATAGGAAAATGTGGTTTAGACAACATCGGGTTATAATAGAAAAATGGCATGCACATGTTAACAGAGAATTGTCCCTGACAAATGCAATTCAGATTGTTACTCCAAGATCAGAAAGGGCAGGTGAGAGTCATGCTGATGATTTATTAATGCCAATCAACTATTATGAAGTGCCACTTATTGGATTTCAATTACAATGTGATTATGGCATTGGGAAGGAGACAGAAAACATTCAAATTCGGTGATATGGCTGCTGAGATGAGAGTTAGGGAAATGATATTGCCCATTCATCAGTATTAGAACGTTTCTCTTTATAAATAATTTGAAGATCAGATGCAAGTATAAATCTACAGTGAGGATTGAGGATAGCAAAAATTACTAAAGACCGTACGACCAGAAGACATAGGAGTAGAAACTTGGCCATTCAGCTCATCCAGTCTGCTCAAACATCAATCAAAGCTGATAAATTTCTCAAATCCATTCTCCCCATAACCCTTGATCCTCTTTACAATTCGACAACCTACCCTGCGCAGGCTTAAATATGCTCAATGACCTGGCCTCCACAGCCTTCTGTGGCAGTGAATTCCATAGACTCACAATGCTCTGGCTGAAGAAGTTACTCGTTATCTCAGTTCTAAAAGGTCTTCGCTGTGGTCTATGTATGTACCTCGGATCCTAGTCTTTCTTACCAATCGACACAATTTCCAAAATCCACTCTGTCCAGGTCATTCAGTATTCTGTAAGTTTGAATTCGATTCCCCCTCATCCTTCTAAACATCATCGAGTATCGAACCAGTCCTCAAACGTTCCTCATATGTTAAGCTATTCATTCCTGGGACCCTTCCAGTGAACCTCCTCTGAACACGCTACAGGGCCAGTACATATCTGCTGAGATATATGACCAAAATTGCACACAATAATCTAAATGAGACCAGACCAGAGCTATTTAGTGCCTTGTAAGTACATCCCCGCTTTTAACTTCAATTCCTCTGGAAATAAATCCCTTCATTGTATTTGCCTTCCTAACTACTAACTCAACTTACAAGTTTACCTGGAGAGACGCCTGGACTAGGATTCCCAAGACTCTTTGCATTTCAGACTTCTGAATTTTCTCCCCATTTAGAAAATAGTCCGTGTCTCTATTCTTCGTACCAAAGTACATGTCCTCATACTAGTCCATGTTTTACTCCATCTGCCACTGTTTTGCCCATCTCCTAACTTGTCCAAATCCTTCTGCAGTTTCTCTGCCTCCTGCGTGCTACCTGTCCCTCTACATATCTTTGTAATGTCTGCAAACTTAGCCAGAATGCCCTCCGTTGCACCATCTAGATCACTAATGTACAATGTGAAAAGTTGTCCCAACACTGAGTCTTGCAGAACATATTTTGTCACCGGCTGCCATCCTGAGAAGGACCATTAAATCCCCACTACCTGTTTTTTTCCAAACGGTCACGCTTTCATCCATGCTAGCACTTTGCCTCTGTCCCCATGGGCCCTTATCTTAATCAATAGTCTTCTGTGTGGCACTCGTCAAAAGCCTTCTTGAGGTCCGGGTAATAACATCCATTGGATCTCCTGGGTCTAAGCTGCTCGTTACTTTGTCAAAAAGTTCGGACTCATGCGTCAGGCATGACCTCCCCTTGATGTTACGATGCTGACTTTGCCCTATATTTCTATACACCTCCAAATATTCAGAAATCTTATCCTTCCCGATCGGTTCCAGGATCTTACCCACGACTGAGGTTAGGCTATTTGGTCTGTAATTTTCTGTCTTCTGCCTTATTCCCTTAGTAAACAGAGATTTTACATAGCGCCATTCCAGTCCTCTCCGAAATTCCCTGATTCTAATGGTTCCGGAAAGGTCACCACTAACTCCTCCTCTACCTCTGAGCTTTCTCCATTAGAACTCTGTGGTTTAGTCCTTCTGGTCCAGGTGGTTTATCCATGTTCAGCCCATTTAGCTTTTCTACCCTGTTTTCCTTGGCGATGGGTGACATACTGAGGTTTGCCCCTTCACATTCTTGAACTATTGGGAAATTATTCGTGTCCTCGGCCATTTCTTTTGTCCCCACTACTGTCTGTCCTGTGCCATTTTCCAGCAGCCCAATGTCCACTTCTGTCTCGCCTTTGCCCTTTTTATATCTAAAGGAAATCTTAACAGTTTTCCTCGGTTTAATGGGGAGCTTACCCTCATATTTAATCTTCTCCGTCCATATTTTTTATTTTCTTGTCCTCTGTTGGTCTTTGTGAGCTTCCAAATCGTCTGGTTTTCCTCTGCCCTTCGTCACATTATACACTTGCTCTTTTGCTTTTATTCTGTCCCTGACATCCCACACCAACACCTGTTGAAGGAGCCGCATTCTGAAAGCTGGTGTGCTTCCAATTAAACCTATTGGACTATAACCCGATGTTGTCTGATTTTTAACCTAATCAGCCATGGTGGCTTCATCCTCCCCTGTACCACCCTTCTTTTTTCTCGGGAAGAATCTCTGTTGTGTCTCCTGAATTACTCGCAGATACTTCTGCCATTGCTGTTCTACTGTTTTTCGTGCTAGACCCCATCCCCGTCAAGTCTACCCAGCTCCTCCCTCATGCCTCTGTAGTTAACTCTATACAGCTGAAATACCATTACCTCTCATTCTATCTTCTCGCTCCCAAATTTCA